>NW_018128253.1:659750-674822 GCF_001952655.1 Monopterus albus | reverse complement strand
CAAATGCTCCATTTTATCCGTTATGGCAACCCGGAAAAACACCAGTTCCTTCTCATTTATGTGGCAGCATCTTAACATATTGGCTTCATATCTGAATGAGTGCCCTGGTTACTTATGTAAAAGTCCCTATCCAATTTTAGGTTGGACCTAGTAACGTTTATGTACGACTTTTACACTGTACAAATCTGAGCCGCCTCTAGTCACATTAACAGAGAGACACACTCAAGATTGTGACAATCTTGTGACTAAAAGCCAGTAACGTTATGTACTGTATCCCATATCTGAAAAGGGCTTCAAAAAGACCTTGTAGTAGCTCAGCTCCATTTTACTGTCCCATACGCAACTCGTGACTCCGCTTGCAAGACCAGATTCATAACAAGCTTCTGAGCTCTCCTCCTGCATTGCCTTAAGAAGGCAGTGGGGGTTGTTAAGTACTGGCCTTGTAACATATCAGAAGCAGCATGAAGCAGGCACTGCTTCCCCTCTCCTTCAGGATCTCTTCAGTTCTGCTCTGACTCTTGGCTCTGTTCAGCTCTCTGCACTGGCGCTGGATCTCACTAATCTTTCCCAGAGTTTCTATTCAATCTGCCAGCTGGACAAAGGGACAGGAAGCAGCTTTTCCCCCCTCAGACTGAGGACTGGGAGGGAAAAGACAGAGAAGGGAAAAAGAAGGAAAACCCACCAGAAGAGCAGTTTCTGGTAGCATTCTTTGTCAAAGAGTGACTGGCTGCCAGCTGAACAAGCAGAGATGATTCCTGGTGAGCCCAGAGCTCCACGTGGGCAGCATCTACACATACACAATGTGGACTAATAATAGCTTTAATATACTGTATATAACCAACAACAACACCACTACATACCACATCACATCACTAAGTTCAGTATCATTTCCGAGCTGCCTGAACAGAACCTCTACACTCAGTTGTCTTTAGCTTGAGAGGCGGTGCAGACACATGGGATAACAACAGGGCTGCATGACAAATCATTCTGTGAGCATGATTCACATCCCTGTGCATTCTCAGTCTCACATGACAACAATTCTGCTGTATTTGCATTAGCAGGGAGATCTCTTGCATCAAACCAAGTGTTCTCCTTTCCTCACTAAGCTGTGTTAACCAGTAACTGTTAACCAGTGGTAACCAATAACGTCAAAGTGATTTATTTCTGCCTGCTATTCTGCACCAGGTGAACAGGGCAGGTGGCACAACGTTTGGAAAATAGTTGCTGGATGGCACAGAATATTCTTACAATGTCAAACATGTTGGATTTGTTCTTGAATCAGTCTTCTCTTCCTGTCTACAGCTCATCACATGATGTAACGCATTCCTACTATTGGTTAACTAAGCTTAGTGAGGGAAAAGGAGCACTCGGTTTGATACAAAGCATCTTCCTGCTAATGCAAACATGACAATCATTGTCACATGAGACCAAGATCACACAGGGATCTAAATCACTTTTACTGCATGGCCCTAGATAACACTAATGTTTTCCTAAGGGGCTTTTCCATTATAGGAGCCTCCTGAAACATGTCAAACTGATGGGTTCTGCATTTGTTTCCACCCCTGTGCATCCACTTTGGAGGTACGTTCCAGGAACATGGGAGGAGGGGGTGCATGCTCGCAGAGCAGTTGCCTGTGATTGGTTGAATGTCCACTAGTCACACCTCAATCATTAGCATTACAAGCACAGTGTGTAAAGAGGCACTTATACTGGTTTAGAGGTAAAGGGAGGATTTCACTTGCTGGTTTAGAGACAAAATGGGGACTTCAGTGAAGATGTCACAACCCTACAAGTTTGTGTCCTGCTTGTCCAGTGGCTGTTTGATAAACCGCTGGACTATGGAGTGAATCTTCACACCGTCTGTTCTGCCTCTGCTTAGCTGACTGCGTGTGAGAGAGGGCACAGCCACTCCCTCCTCCAGAGACTGACACCATAGAAAATACAATGGAAAAATAAAGCAGGACGGTCCACGTCAACCCGGGACGGCATGCGGGGCAAAGTACGGGGTATACCACTTAGGTTCCAATAGAGGAAGCAGCATTAGTGAGCACGTAGAGGAAGATTTAGGTGTTGGACTACACATGTTAATACTTGAACTTCCTCATTCATTTTGATAGCAACAGATCTCTTTTGTCTGAGTGAAAATAAAGTTAGCGTTACACGCACAGCACTTGATAATGTCAGATTAGCTTACCTTGTAAGGAATGGCAGTATGCTGCCTGCACAGTTTAGCCCAGCCATGCTGTTGGTGCCTATAAATCCGTAAAAGTTAGTCTGTAAATCTGTTTATTTCGGCGACGAGACATTAGATGCTTCCTGTGAATAACTGTGCAACAGGTCAAGCAACTAAATGGACCTCAATTACTATCACCAGCCCTCCTAAGTTGCATTACATCAAGTGATCCAGCTGTCTACACAGTTGGAGTGATTGTGTGTTAGGTCCTAACAAAACTGGCGTCCCATACTCAGTGTGCCTGAACACATCCTGTTCAGACAGAGGACTGAAGCTGCTGCTGCTCTGCTCCTGTGCAGCCACTAATTCACAGCTAAATTCTACTTCAGCACACTTTTAGCTATTTCAGCCATTAAAATGTTCAGCTCTTCAAGGACATTCATGTTTCGCTATATATTTTTTCTAAACTTCATACTTTTGAAATATTTAGCTTTATTTTGAAAATCTTGCCCATTCAAATGAAAGGGAAAATTCTACTTCAGCATAATTTCTGCTATGAAAATGTTCAGCTTTTCAAGAACATTCATACTACTATTCAGAAGGTTTCTAAACTTCATACATTTTAAATATTTAGCTTTACTTTGAAAATCTTGCCCTATTCAAATGAACGAGAAAATTCTACTTCAGCACACTTTTAGCTATTTCAGCCATTAAAATGTTCAGCTCTTCAAGGACATTCATGTTTCGCTATATATTTTTTCTAAACTTCATACTTTTGAAATATTTCTTTATTTTGAAAATCTTGCCCTATTCAAATGAATGGGAAAATTCTACTTCAGCATACTTTCAGCAATTTCAGGTATCAAAATGTTCAGCACTTCAAGGACATACCTACTTCCATACTTCATACTTTTGAAATATGTAGCTTTATTTTGAAAATCTTGCCTTATTCAAAGGAATGGGGAAATTCTACTTCAACCTAATTTCAGCTATCAAAATGTTCAGCTCTTCAAGGACATTCATGCTTCTCTTCAGAACTTTTGTAAACTTCATACTTTTGAAATATTTAGCTTTAATTTGAAAATTTTGCCCCATTCAAATGAATGGAGAAATTCTAATTCTGCATACTTTCAGCTAGCAAAACCATTCAGATATCAAAACGTTCAGCTTTTTAAGAACATGCGCGGATCTATTCAAAATTTTCCTAAACTTCATACTTTCTGAACTATTTAGTGTTTTTTAGCAAATTTCTGCCCATCGAAATGAATGGGGAAATTCGACTTCAGCATACTTTCAGCTATTGAAATGTTCAGCTCTTCAAGGACATTCATGCTTCTCTTCAGAACTTTTGTAAACTTCATACTTTTGAAATATTTAGCTTTATTGTGAAAATCTTTCCCCATTCAAATGAATGGGAAATGCCTACTTCAGCATAATTTCAGCTATCAAAATGTTCAGCTTTTCAAGGACATTCATGCTTCTCTTCAGAAGTTTTCAAAACTTCATACTTTTGAAATATTTAGCTTTATTCTGAAAATCTTGCCCCATTCAAATTAATAGGAAAATTTTTCTTCAACACACTTTCAGTTATTTCAGATATCGAAATGTTCAGCTCTCCAAGTGCATTCATGCTTCTCTTCAGAATTTTTCTAAATCTCATACCTTTGAAATATTTCTTTATTTTGAAAAATTGCAACTCAGGCCACCCATTGAACAGTGCACCTCGAGATCAAGATCACGGTGCCGGAGAGACAGACACATGCTTGGTCTAGATCACATATCAGCAAGCAAGTGCAGGCAGGGGTTGACCTACTCACACCAAATGACCAATAGGATCACAAACTATTGAAAGTTGCATCCCTGTCCAGGGCGGAGCAGTCTAAGAAGATAAAAGTGTTGTAAAAACTTAATTCCTGCGGGAGCTCTGTCTCTCTGAATCCAGAGCTGTAAGACCTACCTGTGATCAGACTTTCAGTAAACTTTGTTGATTTTAAACAGTCCTCTCCTGTCTTCACTTCTCATGCTTCCAACAAAAGAATTGGGTTAATTTCTAAAAGTCCTATTGTGTCATGATTCGGTTCTGCTGGACTATTTGGACTATTTTGGACTATTTTCACATCTTAAGTTCAGCATACCTTCAGCTAGAAAAGCCATTCAGGTATCAAAATGTTCAGCTCTTCAAGGCCATTCCTACTTTATTGCATCTCATCCTTCAGATTATTCAACAAAGAACTTCAGCCAATTCTTCTCAACTGTTTCAACAAAGAACTTCAACCATTTCGTCTCATCTTTCAGCTGTTTCAGCAATTGATTTCAGGCATTTTTAGGACCATCTTTCAGCTTTTATTAGCATCCACACTTATTTTCGACAGGAAATGCATTTCTCTAGTGATAACTTAGTTTGTTCGGAAAGCTTTGGAGGCTCGTCCTGCTGATCCTGGTATGTAGGGTTATCTGCCAGTCTTGCCACCTGCCATTTAAGCTAATGACACACTATTTCCCACAGTGCTCTTTTATTTTATACAACCAGACTCCTTGATTATTCCAATCCATACATTTAAGCCCATTAGTTTTGCTTTCAGGGGACACAAAGCACTGGATTATAAGACAAACCTAGAATTCAGTTTCTGCAACAGTCCCCAGCAGAAAGACTTGGGTAATAGCAACAACAACGTGCACACAAACATGCATACAGCTGGATTCCATTACAATCTGATATTTTGAAACTTCTCACCATGAGACATATTATAGCCAGACTGACCTTTATCTCTCTCACACACATACACACACACCATGCAAATCCCCTACATTTATTTTTTACCTAGTCCACTGCCCTTACTACAAGATTCCTGTCATACAACGGCTCAGTAGTGTGTAGAACGGAGACACTGCTGCAGAATCAGCCATGTTGTATTTTACAACTGTCCACATAAACTCCTCCAGGTGCTCAGTGTCCACAAGTGAAATGCTCAAATAGACAAAAACCATGAACAGTCTCATGTAGTGCAAATGTGATTTAAGTAATGGACTAGTAAAATGGGTTTTGTTGTTGTCAGTGAAAATAGAGAGCAATTTAATTAGCTTTCATTTTCAAATTCTATTTTTGTCAATTATATGAAGATTCATTCAGCTTTTTACAGTGTCTTGTGTCCAGGATGGAAAAGTATGTAAACATATATGTCTTCAGTTTTGATTAAAATAAAGAACACCAGATTTATCAAAGGCATATAAATGCAGCAGAGGTTGCAGAAAACACTGAGAAGTGGGATGAATGAACTCTAGCTGAGAACTTCCTCTACAGACGTAGGCTGTGTTGAGTTATGAGCGCACCGCTCTACTGCACATTCTGTTTGTGTGAAATCTGGATGAGCCGGGGGATGTGGGGTTGGGAGCCAAGAAGACTGGGGAGACACACAGAGGGCTCATGTGTGAGAGGGCCTGAAACAGGATCTAGCTGACGATGGTTCTCTGTGGTTCTCTCCCGAGCCATCACTCTGCTGTCTTGTCCCTCTCCTGCTACTCTTCTACAGTAGCTGTTGACTAAACAGGAAGTTAAATCCCCAGGCTAACATAATAAAGGTAGGACACCTTTGCATTAATACTTTCTCCTCTTACAACTGAAGGTGGCTGCAGTAAAACCTTATCAAAAGAAACAACCAGTGATTTGGCGATATCACAGAGTCACTGGCTTGATGCATTTAGTGCAGCCAAAGTTCTCTTTATTGTCATTGCATTAAGAAAAACACAACAAAAGCAAAGTGGCTCTTCCCTAGGTATATAATATATATAAATGAATTACAGTAAATACAACAAACACCATATGGCAGGTTAGAAATAAAACGATATTAGGAACTCAGGATATGCTACTGTCCATGCTAACCAACAGACAAGGTGACTCCACCAGGCAGCAGACTCCCACCGATGCTTTCCAGAAACACACAAATGTCCAGTAGACAACCCAAAGGCTAAAGGGCTTAACGAGAACTTCATTATACTAGATGACCAGCCACTACCTGCTGTGGAAAATGTCAGATTTCCCATCTTGGTGAAGCACTTAGAGCCCAGGTATAATCTGCCATCCAGAAGATAATTTCAGAGACGGCTGAACCCAAACCATACAACCGAGCGTTGTCACATTAGAAGATGTTAAAGCCATGAGCCTCACAACCGATATCTGGGCCTCAGCTGTGAGCCGCATCGAAGGTGACCCCCTCTTTTCAGTTGCAACTTTACTAAACCCTCAAAACAAAGACAGGTGAGACTGATTGTTTTAAATAAATTATTAATACCCTAAAGTTGGCTGCATTTTAAGTGTTTAGAAAAAGGTTTGGCAACACTTGCAGTGTTCTGATCAAATTTAATGCAAATATAAAAAAAAAAATGCATCTCAGACAAAGGCCTTTTATCTTTGCATTAATGTTGTGCGAAACACTGCAAGCGTTGCCAGACTTTTTGCTTTCTGGCTTCTTTTCCTGAGATGGTGCACCTTGACAGTGGTTGAAGCTGTGCCATTAAATTCTGCAGCATTTTAAATGGTAAATGTGAAATCGTGCAAAAACCAAAACCGCATTTGTTTCTAGCCCAAAACTTGAGATTTATAAATGAGTGTGTGTCCTTGGCCTCTGGCCATCTAGTGGTTGCACGTATCCATCATTACTCATATTTAATATTTTGTTTATCGCTTTATTGTGTTAGGGTGATTTTTATTTTACGCACTTAGGAATGGTTTTATTTTATAGCACACAAGTTATCATACTTATATGTCACAGTTATGTTTACATAGTTACATATCACCCTATTTGTTCACTGAACCACTGGTTAATATTTACTGTATTAGTCATTGAAGCACTGTTCAACATTATAGTGTTTTGTCCACTAAATCACTGAATCTCATTAGATTTACAGCTCTGGCTAAGAGACTCCACAGTAAATTTATTATCACCATCAGGCTAGTGGAGCCTGGGGAGTTACAGTTCACTGGGACTCCAAGGTTAGTTAAACAGAGATTAGATCAGGAGGCTAGCGGAGGAGAAAGCTTCATAGGTAGGAAGATTATGCACCCATACACACACAGGCAGAACAGTTTTAATTAGTGAAACGGAAAGCAATGCCTAATATGGAGCAGGTAGTTGGAAACAAAGGAAGAAGTGAGTGTGTATGTAGGAATTAAGGAAGTATAGGTATTCCTTCCCTTCCTAGGGCGCTGTTCACAACGATTGGAGCAGAAAGGACCATGGAGGATGGACGGACTGAAGGACCAATAACGGGAGAGTTAAGTCTAAACCACGGCTTCTCCCCAGCAGTTTTGACCAATTAGATAGTAGCACCTTTTCATTGTATACCGATAAGTTGAGGATAGTCTTTTCTGTTTATCCTAAACAGTGAAGATCCATGTGCACATGCTAATTTTGATACGTTAATGCATAATAAATTTCACACTGTGAAATATCCTTTTATTAGTCTTCTCTTTTCAAAATAAAAGAATACGCCTCACAATTGCAATGAAAGAGCTCTGTATCAGAATCTGTGTCGATATCAGCAGCCATGTACTGGAATCAGATCAGAACTAAAAAAGGAGGATTGGCCCATCACTACTAAAATGAACGACTTACTTACTGTAGCTCCAGGCTCATCCTCTTCACTAACTCTGGGCCTTTTCTTTAGGTGCTAATTGGTGTCGTGCCCCCATGCCATGACAGACACATTCTTCATAGTTGGCACCAGACAGTCTTCTTTCTGATTGTATAATAAAATGCTCCCAAATTTAGATGACCGGTCATTCACTCTTCTCTGCTGTAACCATGCTCAGTACTATCAACCACCTCCGCAGCTTTTGAAATGTTTTGAAATGCCTCACCGTTGTCACCCAGTCACTGACCCAGCCACCTCACACAGCTACGTGACTACACCCAGCTAATCAATAATTAATCAATAATAAATAGTTGCTGACTATTTTTATTATTGATTTGTTGTTGCAACCCTAAAATACAGGTTTTAAATGGTTTGCAGACCACTGCACTCAGTTTTTAGTTACATTTTACACAGCTTCCCAACTTTTTTCTAATTGGGGCTGCAGATGTTAGAACTTGGAGATACTGCATCTCAGTCAAGCTGAATTTTTGTTGTTTAACAGAGTCCCAGTCTAACATTTATTTTCTGTGGCTAATACAGCTGCGCAGTGGACAGATACGATAGCCTACACTTAGTGTGCACATAAGTGTAAAGTTTAATTTCATTCTGTATGACAGCTGAATAGCTTTGCAGGACTTCCTTTGCACAGTCATGATCTGCTCATTGCAGGCTCCTATCACACAGAGCATGGTTCAATATGTCATTCCAACACTGGTTTACTGTGTTTATCAAACCGCCAAACCCATGGTTCCCCCACTCCCCTGTCCACTTCCCTTCCTCTGTAATGCTCTTAGCCACATTTTGCATCAGAGTTCATTTAGACTGGAACCAACATCCTGCAGCTTATGTTCTTAGGTGTGTTATTGTGCATCGTACGGCCTTTACATTCTTAGTCTCTGAACAACACTGTGGATGTCATAAAAGCCACACAGCACACCACCGCTCTCCAGAAACTGCTTTCTGAACTGTCAGCTGATCGCCTTGGGCAGATCGGTGCACTGGATGCCACATACAGATGTGGACAAAATTGTTGGTACCCTTCTGTTAAACAAAGAGAAACTCACAATGGTCACTGAAATAACGTGAAACTGACAAAAGTAATAATAAATAAAAATGTACTGAAAATTAACTAATGACAATCAGTCATTGCTTTTGAATTGTGGTTTAACAGAAGCATTAAAAAAAAAAAAAAACTAATGAAACTGGCCTGGACAAAAATGATGGTACCCTTAACTTAATATTTTGTTGCACAACCTTTTGAGGCAATCACTGCAATCAAGCGATTTCTGTAACTCCCAATGAGCACCTGTCGACAATTTTGGCCCACTCCTCGTGAGCAAACTGTTCCAGCAGTCTCAGGTTTGAAGGATTCCTTCATGTTTCAGCTCTTTCCACAGATGTTCAATAGGATTTAGATCAGGGCTCATAGAAGGCCACTTCAGAACAGTCCAATGTTTTCTTCTTAGCTATTCTTGGTTGTTTTTAGCTGTGCGTTTTGGGTCATTATCCTGTTGAAGGATCCATGACCTGCGACTGAGACCAAGCTTTCTGACAGATACAGCAAAGCAGCCCCAGAACATAACTGAGCTTCCTCCATGTTTCATAGTGTTCTTTTCTTTGTATGCTTCATTTTTGCATCTGTGAACATAGAGCTGATGTGCCAAACAGCTCCAGTTTTGTCTCATCTGTCCAAAGGACATTCTCCCAGAAGCTTTGTGGCTGGTCAATATGCATTTTGACACATTCCATTCTCGCTTTTTTATGAGTTTCTTTCAACAGTGGAGTCCTCCTCGGTCGTCTTCGATGAAGTCCACGTTGTCGCAGACAGCGACGGATGGTGCGATCTGCAACTGATGTACCTTGACCTTGAAGTTCACCTCTAATCTCTTTGGAAGTTGTTCTGGGCTCTTTGGTTACCATTCGCATTATCCGTCTCTTCAATTTGTCATCAATTTTCCTCTTGCGGCCACGTCCAGAGAGGTTGGATACAGTGCCGTGGACCTTAAACTTCTGAATAATATGTGCCACTGTAGTCACAGGAACATCGAGCTGCTTGGGGATGGTCTTACAGCCTTTACCTTTAACATGTTTGTCTATAATTTTCTTTCTAATCTCCTGAGATAACTCTTTCCTTAGCTTTCTGTGGTCCATGTTCAGTGTGGTACACACCATGATAGCAAACAGCACAGTGACTACTTTTCACCCTCTAAATAGGCAGACTGACTGATTACAAGTTTGAAAACATCTGTGATGCTAATTAGAGGACACACTTTAGTTTAACATGTCTCTGACATTCAAATTTTCAATCATTTCTAGGGGTACCACCATTTTTGTCCAGGCCACTTTCATTAGTTTCTTTTTAAAATTCTTCTGTTGAACCACAATTCAAAAGCAATGACTCATTTTCATTAGTTAATTTTCAGTAAATTTTTATTTATTATTACTTTTGTCAGTTTCACGTTATTTCAGTGACCATTGTGAGTTTCTTTGTTTAACAGAAGGGTACCAACAATTTTGTCCACGTCTGTATGCTTAGCCTGATGGCCCACACACACAAAACATGAAACACACATGTGCACACAAACAGAAGCAAATACACACATTCATAAATGTTTCCAACTTACCTACAACCATTAACGTAAACTCGAAACCTCTTTTGACCGACTTCCGATAGACCTGGTTGGGGAGATTGGCGAAGCCCACATAGCCCTCTAGGCTCCGCTGCTGAAGGGTAACACACATACAGAGACACACTGTTACTGTCTGTTACTACTGGAATCACACAGCGTGAATGAAGGCTCTAAAACCTAACATTTAAATCTTTAATATATCATATAGGCCTGTGACAGCATAAGATGAGCCCTTATCAACACACAGATGCATGTCAGAGGACATGAAACTGTTATGGTGGTGTATGTGTGTGTGTAAACAAATGCAGCTGTACACAAAAACCCCGTTTTCTCTGAACCTACAGTTAGCATTTGTGTCCTGCAGCAACAGAGCAGCTGGGACAAATACAAGGAGAAGTGAGGTGGGGGGGGCTCACAGACAGTCTCCCTGTGTGTTGAATCATGTCTACCATGTAGTGAAGGTAGCGATTCTCAGTGCAGATATATCCACACGTTTCTGCAGCTGCTTCCTCTTTGCCACTGAGGTCCCTCTTCATCCCTTCCCCAAGTCCTCCCCCTGCCTCTATCCGTCTCCCAGCCTGCTGTCAGATTACACCCCCACCTCCAATCACTGTGCACTGTCCTGCACACTGCTGGCCTCTCGGCTCCGTCATGCCCGACACTACAGTGCTGCACTGAGAGGTCTTCTGACAGAAGACATCAAACTCCAGCATCAAGACAGAAAATGAGATTGTTGTGAACAGATAGATAGAATTTAGAAAGTCTACAGTTGGAACAATTAGTCTATTAACCAAAAAAATCTGATAATCGATTATCTTGGCCTTCTTTATAGAAAAAGGGCACATTTGTACTGACTCCAGCTTTTCAAATGGGAAGATTTGCTGCATTTCTTTGTCATACATCACTGTAACCTGAATGTCACTGGGTTTGGTCTTTTGAAGACTTGGGTTGCGATGGGTATTTTTCACCCTTCTGACCTTTTATAGAATAGGCAATTACCAAAAAAATCATTAAATAATGATAAACTAGACAGCACTCAGAGTGCAAACATCCTTCAAGGCAATTCAATTTCCCATATTGCCAGTGCAGCTAAAAGTGCTAGCTTACCTCCATGATAGCTTGACCCTCAATTTGATAGTTACTGAAGAAAAACTATTTCAGTAATGGTGGTCTTCTTCAGGATATAATAGCAATTCTGTTAATCAGATCGCCAGAGTTCCGGCTACCACTCGGTGTTAGTTGCAAGTCTGTGGCGTTATTTGTTGTCTCACAGTAGCAAGGTTTTGTCAGCTCTATAAATCTGAAGATTCTGGATCAGCAGATCTGGAATATTACTGTTCCAGATGATGCTTTTGTGTGTGGTAGGTCCCGATCACCCTGCAGACCCCCAAAACCTTCTAAGAGATGGAGCAGACATAACACAACAGTGTGTGTGTGTGTGTGTGTGTGTGTGTGTGTGTAGTATTTAACATTGAACACAATGCGACTGTGAACAGAACAGTAGTAGTAGTGTATCAATACTGGGAAAAACACTTCTCTGGATAATTTGCTTGCTCCGCTACAATGTTAGACATACATATGCATATCGCTAAAGTGTAAACCTCTTTTTTTGACACTGTCACTGCAACGACTCTGAAAACCACAGGCTCTATGTTCTGTATACGTTAGTTCTGGAGCTGGTTACTGCTGCGCTGCCTGACTGCCACGACCGTCTCTGGCTGTCATGATCACATATGATGTAGTTTCAGACAGAGAGAAGAGGTGGGGACATTGCTAGAGACTGTTCTGATTCTCACTTCACTTGTAACAATGGAAAATTAGAGGGAGAAGTTAGTTAATGCAGCTTTAAGCAATTTAATATAACAACTATCAGCAGGATAATCCTGCTGCCACGGGCTGAGCTCTGCCTCTAACAGAGACACGTGATTGGCTGAAATGCTGGGGAAGGAGTCATACATTCAGCAGCAGTCACTTTTCATTTGTAATTTCATTACAGCAAGATTTGAAAACGGAGCGTCTCACTTGGTTTTCTTATGAGGGGTTAAAACAATGCTCCAGCTGGTAGCACCACACTGACACCATGAGTTGTCTCACTTCTCAGCAGCCGGCGCCACCCCTACGATTGACACGGGTCAGCCACACCTCCTCGCTGAGCTAAAGGTTTCTGTTTGCCTTGCTGAGAGCTGCTCTGAGCAGTTTCCTACTTCACTCTGAAGCTAGGACTGCTTGCTAAGGGTTTTAGACTAAGTTAAAAGCCCTCTGAGAGTCAGTCTCGGATTATTTATGAATATGGGCCCTGGTTTCTTGTGCGTACGTCATTGTATTCAATGACAATGACTTGAGGCCGATGCACCCCCACCCAGCCGCCCCTTTGTATGGACAACAATGTGAAAGCATTATATAAGAGGAAGTTGTCCATGACAATGTAACAAACTGAGACTCACTAGTCACTAACTTAGTATGTATGTGAGTCTCTCTCACTCTACTGTCACCCTTCTAAATTTAGCAGTCAAATGCTCTCTAAATATCTAGTAATCTGATGAATGAGAACCAAACGAAAGTCTATGTCTACACAATAGGGTACAGTTATCTTGGGTTCACAAGGAGCTTGGTGATGGCACTCTGCGCAGAGTGAGGAGAAGAAACCTCCATCCCCAATAAAGCACACACTCACGTACTTATAAAAAAAATGAAATGTATTTCAGGAAAAAACTTAGCAAGTATCATTCAAACAACAAGACCCTTACAATTCCCAAACAGACCTGGGCCTGAACAAGACAAGAACAATATTCCCAAAAAAGAAGATTGTCCAAATAAGATACAATTCAGTCACTTCTTTTCTGTTTGATGTGTCAATTGTATGGTATCAGGTGTGTGGTATCATGTTCGACCCCAAAAAATTAATTTAAAAGTAACAAATAAAATATTGAGATCTCAATAGAAAAACGTAAATCCTCTGTAATCCTACCACCCTCCTGGAAACAGGTGGTTGTTAAAATTAAAAAAAAACAAAAAAAAAATTAACAGCCTACACCCTACACACAATTGTGCAGGGAAATCCTTCAAGGCATTTGCATCTCAAAACTTAATTATCTCTTATCCCATTTCCTTCGGTCTTTCATACCCGGTTATCGACCAATAACCAATACAAACATGTTAAGGAAAATAACCCAGAACACAACAATCAAATCACCTGTAGAAATCCCAAGGCTCATATGAACTTGTAGCGGGTTCACAGTGACACCCGAAAATATGCACGAGAGTATGCTACTCCCAAAAGCACATGGATGCGCTAGCTTACATTGCACAGGCTTAATACAGCTACCCACTCATTAGCACTCATAACATTCACATTTTTTCTTCAAAAAAATAGCATATCCTGACTGGTTTCTAGTTAATAATATGCTGACTTCTACACAACTGAAACAACACTGGAAAAAACAGCGTAACTGATCAATGCATCCAGACGTATTGACTCACCAGGATATTCTTCAACAAGTTAGTTCTATGAAATCACTGGACTCAACATAACACTTTTGGTGCTCAGGAACAACACCTCAACCAATATTTCGAAGCTCAAAAAGCAGCGTTTCTTAAAGATGTTTCTTCCATCCAACCCCAGAGAGTACAGAAGAAAGTTTCTCTTCCCTTTTTTATCTTTTTTTTCCTTCCACCGGAAATTGAAGGATGCTGCCGTCTACACTATGGTGCATTCACAGGGCATGGGAAAACAATACTTGGCAAATAATGTTAAGCTTACTGGAAAGAAAAAAATAAAACAGGAAAGGAAAAAAAATATATACACAACCAAAATAACCTAGGTTACAGCTGGTTTACTGTGACGCTTTACAGCAGCAAGTAAGGGGTAGCAGAGGTCACGCGACATAAAGACACTACTGAAGTTATTCAACAACTACTTTAGTAACGACAGTAATGTTGATCTCACATAAATACCACATTACCAAGACGGAATAAAGCCTGTGTTTTGACTGCAGTTAGCTGGCCTCCTCCTCACTTCTCCCTGCCGGCAAAGCCCTGACGTCTAAGGCTAGTTACCAGCTACGAGCCAGGGTTAAAGCAGTTTAAACCAGAGGTCGCCAGCTATGGTTCAGGGCCACAGATCTGGGCAGGTAACACCGTATTTGAGAAGGTTACAGCTAGTCAGGACCGTGTTGGTAAAGCTGTAATCAATGAGGAACTTATGCCACACCAGAAGTGAAAACTAACCAACACTGACATTTAGTCTAACTCTGCGTTTTACTTTTCCCGCTATCTGTGACACTGTGAAGCTGTAGTTACACATCAACACCACCAGTGGGCTTATGGACACAGACTGAGGGACAAGAAAACCCATGTATTGGCCTCATCAACACTCACTAGGCAGTGGGCCTAACTGTGAACAAGCCTGAAGCGCTTTCTGCCATTTCCCTGTTTGTTTTGCACATACAACTTTCATGTGTGAATATGCATGTGTGTTACATTAGGTGCCACCACTGATGGTCTGTCCATTTCCCTTTACGTGCACAGTAGGAAGCACAGGTAATGTCTGTGGGCTACAATTATTAGAGCAGGTTGCCAGTGCGTGTCTTTGGATCACATGCTGCACCGAGTAATACAACATACAGTGCCTTGCGAAAG
>NW_018128253.1:649811-655491 GCF_001952655.1 Monopterus albus | reverse complement strand
ACTTTCGCAAGGCACTGTATGTGTGCACCAACATGCAGTATGCTCACGGGAGCATGACTGAAAAACCCTTTTATTTTCAGGGCTCTTGTGTCTGTCACACACAATAGGGCATACAATAAGCTTGAAAGTCCCATAAAATAAGCCTGAAACATCATCGGCAGCTTACTCATAACAGTGTACATCATATTGTTACTGCAATACTACAACAACACTTTTCCCTTATGGCTGCATTAGTATGAAAGTGGTTGTTTTTCACAAGAAAGTGAATGGGAAAGGAAAGGCAGGGAAGGAAGTAATGGGGGTTGAAAGAAGGGAAGGCCATAGCATTCATGTTGACCCCTCCCCCAGTCCACCCAGTGGTGATAGTAGTTGCCTGGTTCACTGACATCATCTCTGTTGCCAAGTCCACGCCCTTCAGCTTGGCCCGCAGGAGAGGATTTTATAATCTTAACTGATTTTAAAGCATAAGAGAAAACAGATATAATGACAGCTTTAACAGATAGCTTTCATATTTTAATCTTAGGAGCACACATGATGATTTAGTCAGGGGGTAGGACCACACACTTGCTGTTTTTACTGAATGATTTCAGAAACACCAATTCCATAGACCAGGGGTCTCACAGAAACTCGCGTGATCAAACATGACAAACAAAACTAACTTGGAGGGGACATTGGTCATCAAGCAGCAGCACTCGTGTGTGCCATGTTTTCTATGTTTTGTGCTGAGAAAAGAAAGAGGAGAAAAACTGTGCATGAAGTCTTAGAAAAATTAAACACAGCTTTCACATTTTGCAGCATGAGCTGGAGGTGTTTGACATTAAGAAACGAGGAGGCCAGTGCAAGCTAATGCTAAAAGCTGTTGTACCTATTCCCAGCCAGCTCGCTGTCATTGGCTGGAGTCTGGTCAGGATTCAATCTCTGTTGACCCCACAATACAGGACTCCAAGTCGTAAACATCAAACACGCATGATACAAGATCGGGGGCCTCCCAATCCTGTTTGGACACACGACTATTAGGTGATTCATCACCTCACACCACAGGATCACTTGGCCTGAGAATCTCTTCCGAGTGGCCTCGTGTAGGCGAATCGGCCCTGAAATCGGTCTAATCATCCTGTAGTGTGGGGCCAGCTGATCCTGGGACCCTACTGCCATCAGCTGTTACTAAACTTCCATTTGTTACATCACAAGACTAATTATGTAATGAATACTGCATCACTTAATACTGCTGACAGAAACCGTTTGAAAACAGTGGCCGTGTGATTTTTCTTTGGCTATTTTTAGCTGTGAACACATTGCACCCACTGTGCCTTCGCACCGCTCGGTGTAATGTCAAGGAAAGCTGCTGCACACTGTATCGCAGACAGGTAAAGTGCAATCCCTCACTGCTAAAAGTAAGTGCCAGTAAACAAAAGCAGCAGATGTGGTCGACCCGCCAGTTGCTTCTTCCTAAGTGCAGCTGTGTAGACAGTCGCACTAAATCCCATTCAACAATGAAGCAGTTTACTGAGGAACTGCTCTCAGGCAGTAAACATACATCCATAATCTGGGAAACAGGGTCTCATATCTCTTAAATGTCAGTTGGTTCCATTACTTTTGTTTTTAATATAATGATGTCAACTCGGCAATGGTTTGCTTAAATTCACATTTGTTGGAACTGATACTGCTGGAGGCCAAAATTGCGAGATATCTTGAGGGGATTCTGCACAGGAGGACAAAAGCATAAAATCACACGACCATCACTGTTAAAGTAAACCTAGTCCTGGTATGTTCTGGCTCAGATTCTGAAGTTTGACCCAAACCTAGTCCTGGTATGTTCTGGCTCACATTCTGAGAACGCCCGCCTGCAACTAAAAGACAACATTATAGTGTAATCTCTTTAAAAGTTGGGTCTAAACTGGAAACTAAATAAAAAAAAAAAAAAACAGTATCCGGTCCATCTATGCAACAAAAATGAAAATTCGCTACCTACAAGCTTGCTTAATCAGCATAATCTGTCATAAATGTACACTTTGTATTCTAGTAAAACAGTTATATAGTAATCGTTATATTAAATTGTGCCGAATGTATCAGTAGACTATATCGATCTGTCGGAAGCGGTGAGTGATGTTTTACTGTAGAATACGTCTTTATAGATACAGAACATATCCTAGAACAAGCAGATTCTTAAGGGAATTTGGTGTGCGGTTCGGTCCACGTCAGAAAGCTCGGTACGAACAGCGACTAAAACACACGCATGCGGATAAACAGCGCATCCCTACTGAAACCTCAGTCATTAGCCCGTTAGAACCAAAGTGGCCTTAGCACTAGGGTTAGGTATTAGGGTTAGAAAGGGACTTACAGCGATGCTGGGGACCGCAGACTCTGGTCTCTCGATCATCGTACCGTGCTGTCACCACTCAACCTCGACGCACATAGACTCAAACACGTCCAAAAAGTGGCCGAGCAGAAGGAAACACGCAGCTTTTATCCTAAAAACCGCACTTTCGTGTAAACAAAAAGAGCCCGAGTGCGCCTGAAAATGAATGAATGAGGTGAAATTGCATATGGCCACTGACGGTTCTACGACTGGATGTAGCACACGGATCAACGCTCGAACGTCGGTTCTCCCCGCGAGGTCAATAAAGGAGTTGATACATTGATGCATCCGGTTGGGAATTTCGGAATAAGGCGCTAAGTTCTACGGTATCTCATTTTGTGCTGTAATAGCGTCTGAAGTTGCACAGCATAAGTATAACAGGTTTGCTGTGTCTTGATTTCATGTTTGTATTTTGTTTGGAGATTTTTCCCCATGCACTAAACGCTCCCTTTCAAGCCTTTCCACGAGGATTGGCCAGGCGTCCTCTATTCCCCGGGTCCTGTCTTTCGGATCGCACACTTGTGTTGTGTCCATATCGCTAACCGGGCTTCCAAAGGGCTTTGCGCTCTGGTTCGGAGTGGTGGTGGTGACCGGGGAGTTTGACATTATTCAAAGTACATTTTGAGTTATTTTAGTTTTTCTCTTTTTTTGAACATCACATTTACAATATTTTTGAAAAAAAGCTGTCAAACCGTATTGTACATATAGTCAAAAATCTATTCATGTTTTGTCAGTATCACAGAATTCTCCCTATTCATTCATTTTGATAAGTTGCCTAAAGGCCTTTTTATGTTCTTTTGGCTTAAGATGCTGCTTCTCTATGATTCTCTATGACAGGGGAAAACCCCAAGTGAAAATTGTAACTATATTGTGTAACCTCCCGCCTGCTCCCGGTTGTGCCAGGCGCGCTTGACGCACCCGCGGAGAACCTGGATGTGGCTTCCAATTGGTCAAACGCGAATGTGATCGGTCTCGATCTGATCGTGTGGCATGACGCCTTCATGTTGTGGAGGCGAAAATTTGCTGCCTTCAAAGACCGTTATGAATAGTGTGAACAGGCTACCGACGACCAAAAATGCGACCAGACATGATTTTGGCCATGGGTCTAGCAGGGAGTATCAGCCACAAATACAGGAAATAGACTGTACTGTAGGCCTTCTTTGACACGGCATATCTGAGCTTATTAGGGGAGTGTTTAGGACTGACACTGGACCCAAGGGCATCATTTCATGACATATAGCAATCTATTTATCACATTTACATTAATAGCACAATAGTATCATTCTTCTGAATAGCCCATGTTTCGTAGCTAAATATTCAGAATATATGTAGAGCTATTTAGGTGGCAATATCATAAGATGCAGGACTTTTCCCATTGTCCCCATCCCAAGTGCTTCTGCTTTTCAGGTCAGTGTAGGGTGCCCAGTAAATCAACATGACTGGACTGCTGTAATGAAAAACAGAAAGCCTGTGACACTCTTCAGTCAGCAGAAGCAACAATCTCTGTGGCTGTTCATAAAATACTCAGTTTTTTCTTTGAGCATACCAGCAAGTCATCATTGGATGCAGTGTTAAAGACACAAGTGTCATAGGTGAAACTTCCATTACTGTAACTGAACAATCTCAAACATTTGTATGGCCTTGTGATCAGGTTCATGTAGCAGCTTGCATATGACATTAAATAATCTAGTTATGCTCTCTAGTGGCAAAAAAAGAAACTTCCATGCCATATTGCAGTAAATTTCCCTGATAAGAAACCAAAGGAGTGCACACTTAGTCTTAATTCAGTTCAATCATAACTCTTGGGCTGTAGTCCACTATTGTGGACGAAATCTTTATGGCTAAAGTTGTGGTGTGGCAAATGTGTTAAAGGTTTTTCTAGAATCTCTGAAACCCTTTCTGTGTAAAAGCAGAGAAAATGCCACTCTGTACTGCAACATGTTTCCCTTAACTGTCGAATCAGAAGCCAACTTCAGCACTGTACAACTTCACCAGTAGCTCTCAGGCCATCTCGTCACTCTACTGGCATTTTCCAGCTCCAGACAGACCTAAAACTCATTAGCTCCGTCCCGCACTGTGCCATCTAACATTACTGTCTCTGATAAGCAGCTGTGCACTGCTGATGTTAGTTACAGCTAACATTAGCTATATTAGCTACCCATGAGCACCTGCTGCAGCAGACCCCTGCCACACCTGCATAACGTTAGTTAGAAGTGAGCTTTAGCGTAGCTCAGTTCTGTGAGTAAAGACACCAGTAGAGAGGAACACACAGCAGTGTGAGAGCTCCAGCTGAATTCGGTGAAGCTGCTGCAGTAACTACGTGCTTGGCAGACAGAAGCCTCGATGTGGACGGCGGCTTAAGGGAGAGGGCCGTCCTCTCCTCACGGATCTCAACCACAGCATATAACTCACACTCTCCTTGGCCCCGCCCCTCAAAGCCCTCTCTTCCACACCAAAACAGTGACAGAGAAGAGAAACCTAAAGAAAAAACTCTGGCACTGGAAAAAGCTGTCATAAACAAAAAAATCAGAAAATTGTCATTTTTTTTAAATTCCAATGATTTTTTCCCCCTAGTACAAGTGTTTTTTCAGTTACAGTTTTGTTTTGTTTTCACTGCCAAACTTTATTTTTCAGTGCTAAAGACTAAAGTCATAATTCTGCTGCCATACAAAAGGAGAAGTTAGAAATGTCTAACTAATGTTAACTAACACAGGCCAACGTTCACCTCTCCAAGCCACTGGTCATAGCAGACCAAGCTATAGCTACAAACCCACTGAGTGTACTGAATTAAGGAAGGGGCTTTTTTGTTCAAGAATTCAACTTTTCACTGATAAAAAAGCAGAATATGGTATTTCTACCTCCAAAAGTTACATAGCTTCACTTTTAGAAAATTAGCTTTAGCCTCAGGTGGCAAATGTCCAGCTCTTCAGTCTTGCTGATGTACAGTGTTCAGTGTTACCTGAGCAAACTTGTGATTCAAGTTGATTTGCAGCACCTGTTTTTACTTTATTCGCATCTCTTCAGATTTCAGGTTCCCCACACTGTCAGGTTTGCCCAGCTACACCTTCCTCTCTTCTTTTTCCTCACACTAGCCGTCAGGCAAATCCTGGATGTCCACCCTAGGGGCCGGGGTTTCCAATATCTGGTGTACTGGGAAGGTTACGGTCCAGAGGAGCGGTTCTGGATTCCCCGCTCCTTCATCCTTGATCCTGCTCTTCTCACCTCCTTCAATCGCGCACACCCGGACAAACCTGGGGGGCCCCGGGGAGTCCCTCCTTCCGGTGGCCCCCGCCTCCCTCCCTGGGATGGCGGGTTGGCTGG
>NW_018128253.1:623503-649419 GCF_001952655.1 Monopterus albus | reverse complement strand
CATCATCATCCACCATACCACTGACTGTTTTTCTGCTGCTGCTGATCGACACCCGGTCATCTACCTCATTACTCCTCCTGTATATATGTCACTACCTTCACTGTAAATAAACCTCACTGCTTGCACCGAAGCCAGCCACCTGGGTCCGCTTTTTATCTGCTCGCTCACTCTGTGTTTGAGCGCACCCTAACACACACACTAGTGAATGTAATATTAAATAAGGAACTAACATCTGTGAATTGCTAAATAATTAATACCACACAGTTAAACTTTGACTTTATCTTCCTTTAATCAGAGAATGACATTTGTAGCCTCAGCATATACAAAAAAATTCAGATTTTTGTCAAATTGGGTTACTAATCCATCCAAGTAAGTTTAAAACATGACTGAAAACAATAATATCACTTTACATTATATAATAAACAAGACAACATGCTCCCAGTGGTTCAGTGCAGAAATAATGGTGCAGCCCATAGCTTATACTCTACTGATGACACCGTGTGGTGTTGGAGGCATCGCTCTTTTACACATTGACTATAGTTTCTGTAGTCGAATCACAGTTCCACAGTCCACTTCACAGTGCTGACGGTCAGACGTTGAGTGTTGTGTCGAGCAAAAATATTCCTACTGCTCCATATGATAAAAAAAAGTTTCTTAACTACAAAGGCTGAAAATGTTAAAAGGATGTGGATTAAATGTCACTTATATCTTATAGCTGTGTTACACTTACATTATTATGTACATATGGCATGGTATGCATGTAAACACATCTCATATGCATCTAATGAATCTAGTATAAGAATATGTCTCAGAGTATAAGAGTATTTAGTACTGACCTTGTATATACTTTACTTATAGACAGACCAAGAGCTTTTTAGCTTACGATCACCCCCCTGCAGATGTTACAGTGAGGTGAATAACATGTTTATATAGAACACTTTTTGGATTAAAAGTTATAGTTTGAAAAGGCCAGACTGTGTTCACTGAAGGCTTTTATAGTGGGCACGGTGTTGCCATGGTTACAGGTTGGACGCCTGTCCTGGAATGGAGTCCAGGTAGCTGATGAGCTCCTTCACCCAAGCGTCTGAAGGTCTGGCACACAGCTGACGACGTGCCACCGTGTTCAGCCTGAAGGCACACATGAACAGGACAGTCAGGCTCAGTACATTTAGGTGTAGATACAATGATGTCATTGATATGTTTCTCTAAGACTGTGTGCTTACAAGACTGCGGGGTTAGGGCACCGCTGGCTGGTCCTGATGTACCCAGCCACTCTTTCTTTAGGCACCGGGGTCTCATTGAAACGAAAGCAGCATCTCTTTGGGCCAGGACCACGCAAACCTACAAACAAACAAGTGGGAATGAACAGCCTGCCAACAACTACAGCAAACACAGACTCACAGACATCTGCTTGTTTCTTTATTGGCTCCCTTGTCAGTGCTCACTTCTTCCACTGTGACGTGGAAACCCGACTCCATGCTGTTTAGATTCAACAGGCACTGGTTCAATGTAACAAATTAAGCTGTTCAGTATTCTAAACATATTTTAGAGTGGATTTTCTCCTTAAAGTTTGACAGAAACAATTTAATTTCTTGCTTAGGTTTGAAAACAGCCACAGAGAAGCCACAGAACAACATTGGCATTCATTTGGACTCAACCTTATAACCATATACTGAAGAAAAGTTCAATATTCCCATTTGTTGTAGCTGTTTGGTCAGCAACAGCTCTGTCATCAGTGTGCAGTTTGTCAAGGCTAAATCAATGCCTGCTTGGTGATACTGAATCCAGACAGTAAAGTTGTGTGCTACTAAGCCACAACAATGCAATAAAGTGAACACTGGAATTGATGCTACGCTGTAGAGCCAAGGGAAACTGTAGAGTCAAATAACTCTGTGCGATCATTATCGTTAGTGAGCCCTTTCATTTTACCCAGCTTTGATATAAAAACATTGATTAGTGCAGCTGTAAAACCTACTGCTGTGAGGCTCCTGAGAGTGAACTGAAACAGTAAAACAATGGTTTTTAAAAGCAAAGCAGTACTAAATAAGTAAAATAGACTAAAAACTGGAACTGTACGTTTAGTGTTAAGGTTTGCCAATTAGAAAGACCATTTTCACATTACACACAGCCATTGTTATTGTCTGTATGCAATATAAAGTGGAACTTTGTTTATAGGGTCAGAAATAGCTGTTAGAGAGCTGTCATACTGTGGAGTGTGGAGGGGCTCTGTAATGATACTGATAGAAACGATACTGCTTACAGTATGAAACCTTTGTTAAATTGAACTATGTTGAATCCCTATTGAGACGCTGTTCTTTGGTTCCTGTTTTAGTTTCTTCTCTAAAAATACTGTTCTTACACAAACTGCTGGCAGGTTTAAGTTTCACACACATCAAACAACCACACCATTTCAACTGGACTGAATGTCAAATGTATGGCTGTAATCATAAGCTTTTACAGATAACATTACATTCCTTCACCTTTGTCACATGCTCACTGGCAGCGTTGCTATCAGGCTCCTTCTTACCTTCACTCAGAGTGACGACAGCCAGCATCAGCACAAACACAGACAGAGCGAGACGAGGAGGACGAGGAGCAGCCATCCTGAAATGTGTGTTTTTCCTTCAACGTGTAGGTTAAAGTCTCAGTGGAGCTGTATCAGCCTGTTGTCTCTACTGTGTGGACCTTTCCTCTGCCTGCTTCCACATTTATACATGTCTGTGGGGAAGACCCCAAGCCCTGCCTTGGGACTTAACAATGACGTATCGTAATGTGTCATCTTTATCTGGATGTGGGGGTTTACCATTAGTGGGAGTTTTATGTGTGGGCCTTTTCTCTTGTGTGTTTGTATTAAGTACATCTCACTTCCTTAAACACATTCACTGATGAGCCCTGTGATTAGCCTTAGAAATGAGGAAATGCTTGTTGTTTCAAACGTGGAACTGTACCTTGCTTGTGTGATTTTGACAAAAACTACACTCTCTGTTCATCTCTCTCACCTTCCACATGTCACAACCACTGTCATATGGCTTGCTTTCATTTAGTCATCACTGACCTTTCACTGTGCTGTGAGTACAGTAGCATTCTGCTGTAGTTCAGTGCACAGCACGTTGCTGTTGACCATAAGTATCAGCTAACTGCATGAAAAGACATTCTAAACCAAATTCCAGTGGCGCATTTCCATATATCTGTAATAATGAACACTTTGCCTGACAAAATTCCAGTTCGTAATGTGTCAGTGAAGTTGGAGTCATGGTGATAATGGTGGAATTACTTGTTTGGCATTCAAAACAGTAAAATCAGTTTGGGGATTCACAAGTATTATTGTACATCAGTATATTTATATCGTCAAAACACAGGTGGGGATTTTATTTTAATGGTTTGGACTCAATCAAGGTTTCCTAACATTACAAGCTTGTGAAAGACAAATGAAACAAAGAGAATGATGGGAAAAAACCAGTAGAACCTGATGTAAAATCTGTGGAGCAGCTCTTTACAAGAACAAGAAGAATGGGGAAAAATCATTTATCTTTTATCTAATATTTAGTTGCTTCTTTTAAAATAAAGAATATGTTCACTTCTTCAAGGTGGTAAAAATCATCTTAGAAGTAAAAGCTACAGTGGGTACGGAAAGTATTCAGACCCCCTTAAATTTTTCACTCTGTTATATTGCAGCCATGTGCTAAAATCATTTAAGTTCATTTTTTTCCTCATTAATGTACACACAGCACCCCATATTGACAGAAAAACACAGAATTTGACATTTTTGCTGATTTATTAAAAAAGAAAAACTGAAATATCACATGGTCATAAGTATTCAGACCCTTTGCTTGTGTGTAGAAGTGAATCATTTACTGCTTGCAAACCAATGATGGTAAGATGATGTCATGGGGTAGGACTGGATAAGTCTAACTTCTTCCTACTCCGTTCAAGAATGTACTAGGTATAAG
Organism: Monopterus albus; assembly: GCF_001952655.1. Taxonomy (NCBI): domain Eukaryota; kingdom Metazoa; phylum Chordata; class Actinopteri; order Synbranchiformes; family Synbranchidae; genus Monopterus; species Monopterus albus. Next base: position 645,469 of record NW_018128253.1, on the reverse strand, counting down.
CAAATTGATAATGGATTAGCATTTGTTGGATATGTGTAAAATTATGTGTTGACATATCAACTGTCTTTACATGCTTGAAAGAATAAATCAAATCAATAATTGTGGATTCACTGATCTAGGCTCTCCCAGTCAGTTAGTCCTACATTAGAAGTTCTTATGAACGGTGCTGATCATTCCTCATGGTTCTCTCATGTGTCCCTCACTTGTTCTGTGGTAACGATGCACATTTGTGTACTTGTTGTGAAGTGTTAATTTTTTTACCATGACCTCTGACCTCCTGCTCTGTTGCCCATGGCAACCACTGTCAGTTAATCGATCCACAAATTCAGAGTGTTTTCATTCAGTCAATCAGTTATTGACCAATGGGATACACACACACACACACACACAAGGTTTTGGGCCAATCAGGAGTTTTGTTATAGTGACGAGAATAATGAGGCTCAAACTACTGAGGATAATATATATATATATACACACAGTGGGTATGGAAAATATTCAGATCCCCTTAAATTTTTCACTTTTTGTTATATTGCAGCCATATGCTAAAATCATTTAAGTTCATTTTTTTCCTCAATGTACACACAGCACACCAGTCTGTGGTCCTGAGCACTCTGGAGAAGGTTTTTGTCCAGGATATCCCTGTACTTGGCCGCATTCATCCTTCCCTTGATTGCAACCAGTCGTCCTGTCCCTGCAGCTGAAAAACACCCCCATAGCATGATGCTGCCACCACCATGCTTCACTGTTGGGACTGTATTGGACAGGTGATGAGCAGTGCCTGGTTTTCTCCACACATACCACTTAGAATTAAGGCCAAAAAGCTCTATCTTGGTCTCATCAGACCAGAGAATCTTATTTCTCACTATCTTGGAGTCCTTCAGGTGTTTTTATGCGGGCTTTCATGTGTCTTGCACTGAGGAGAGGCTTCCGTCGGGCCACATAAAGCCCCGACTGGTGGAGGGCTGCAGTGATGGTTGACCTTCTACAACTTTCTCCCATCTCCCGACTGCATCTCTGGAGCTCAGCCACAGTCATCTTTGGGTTCTTCTGTACCTCTCTCACAAAGGCTCTTCTCCCCTGAAGGCTCTCCTCTGATTTTAGCATATGGCTGCAATATAACAAAGAGTGAAAAATTTAAGGGGGTCTGAATACTTTCCGTACCCACTGTATATTTTGGTTGAACTGATCATGTGATGTTGGTTCACAAGTGGACATTTTATTTGAGGGATCACAAAATGCGGGGTGGTGTGATGCTGCAGTGGTTAGTACCGTCACCTCAGACCAGGAATGTTCTTGTCAAAGCTCACGGCCAGCCACACCTATCTGTGTGGAGTTTGCATGTTCTCCCTGTGGTTTTCTCCAGGGTCTCTGACTTCCCCCCACTCTCCAGAGACCTGCAGGTTAGGTTGAATGGGGACTCTAAACTGCCTGTAGGTGGTGAGTGGCTGTTTCTCACTATGTGTCAGCCTTGTGATGGACTGGAGACCTGTCCAGGGTGTACCCCTCTGCAACCCTCTGGACCAGTGGTACAAATAATGATTGGATGAGAAAAGGGATATAAAATATATGCTTCTAAAGAGTGGGCACATAGAGCTGAAGTATATTTATCTTTAGTATATTTAATCTACCAGGTGAGCTTTGTGTGAGAGCTCTAGTACATCTGTACGGAGGCGTACTGTATGTCTGACTCATATCACTAGTCGATATTTTAGCATGGCTTAGTCATAGTGATCTTCTTGCCATATTTGAACCAGTCATGTATGACAACACATTGCACAGCAGGAGAAGCTGCTTCTGATGAAGTGGTCCAGGCTGAAGAATTCAGTTAGTTTAATGTACAATAATAATGCAGTTTCAATTGACCACTTTCAAATTCAGAATAAGATAGTACGTGAAGACAGAGCTGGGATTACTGTGTCAAAGACTGGTGTGTTCAGGGTCAAGAATGAACTTCCAGTCAGTTCAATAACAGTGATTTGTATTGTGCACACTCACTATCATTACTTCAATGCAAGCTTTAATTGTTGTTAAGGTTTAAGACTAATAAAAGAAATGATATATTGAGATGGTTGGAAGTCTGCTAAACATGGCAGAAATATGTAGTGAAGAAAATGCCACTCGATCCACCCAAACTCTTGGATTTCAAATTTGAATCTTTACAATTTAAAGCAGACTATTTTTTTTCCTTTTCTGGTGACTTCAAGCTGTAAACGAATGTGCACAGTTGTCTCTTTACATTCACAGCACAGTGTATGTGTAGCATTCATTTAAAGCTGCCTTTCTGTCCACTTGACGGCCTCCAATCATCCATCAGCTGTTCTGGTCTCCACTAACCTCTCAGGGCAGACACACACTCAGCCAGCATGAAAGAAACGAGCACCAATGAAGGACAACTGCTGCGGCTTTGTCTGGGTCAGTCGGGTTGAAAACATGATACTTGAATACATCGCTGAGACTACAGCCAGTGGCCAACTGGCACATAGGTTTTGTACCTGTGTGACAAAAATAACTCCCCCTACCAGCAGGTGGTGGTATCTGTATTCACCATTCAGAAAGGGAAAGAAGAAGAGCTAGACCGTGGAAACATAAGCTATAAACAAAGCACCTCTTGTTCAGAACAGCTGCTGTTTATACCAGCTTCTAAGAATGTGTGTGATAAGTAGTTCTCTGACCTTGGTCTTTTGATTGTGGAAGAAGAAAGAGGTTGTGGAGCCGAAAAACATGGAGAAAACTACACTAAATGTGAACTGAAAAAACTTAGAAAAAATCAACTGGACTTAGATTTCTAGGTCGAAGACGTTTCACCTCTCATCCAAGAGGCTTCATCAGTTCTAACTGACTGGTGTGGAGCTGGAGATATTTATCCCCCTCGGTGGTGTTTCAGTCCTTTTGAAGGCCAACAACGTCCCATAACGACTGAGTCGTTGCAGCCCAGTATCGGTGAGAGTCGTTACCGGTCTTTGAATCCTCCCTAGTTGACCGACGCCTATTGTCCTGGTGGGCATGTTTGGGAAGAGATCTCAAAACAGAACAAAACTTGACTCAGTCTTCGACCTAAAAATCTAAGTCCAGTTGATTTTTTCTAAGTTTTTTCAGTTTACTATGACCTGGATGACTGAGAATCTGCACAGACATACACTAAATGTGTGAAACCATGGATACTACAGCGACAGGCTGAAAGGGCTCTCCTGAACCATTCTCTTCTTGTGCATTGATACACTAAGCTCAACAGCCAATCAGAGTGGTCTCTCTCATTGACAAGGCCCAACAGACCCTCTCCGATTCAACAGTGTGGGCAACACCAGGAAGATGGGCCCCAACAAACGCTCACCGAAGGCTGATGCCGGATCTTTGACTTGGTGGGTCTCTGCCCTAAGGGAAATGGTTTTAGCTGTTAAATGCTCCTCTATGTTCACCAGCTTGTCACTAACTTTGTCTGCTGTTTGGTGCTGAGTAGAAAGCATACAGTGAATTTATCAGAGCTATAGCTGGATCCTGAAAAGCTGCTGATGAGAGTGAGGCTGAAAAACAAAACAGTAAATGAGTGATGCTTAATCTATAAAGTTGGATGGTTATTCTGTTTTACTTCATCACTACCACCAGTGATGAGCACTAAAACTACACTGGCTTATCGTTCATACAAGAATGTTGATCTCAAACACACTGTCATCATGACAGTGTGAAATTATTATGTCTAAGGGCAGAAACACATCAAGCCGGACGGCTGTTGACCACTGCTGGGTGGACGCAGAGTAAGCATCTGTCACGGCTCATCTTTCTGGTGTGTCCTGCACCGTCGGTACCTACTGGCCCTTGTTAGCCCCTGTCGGTGGCTTTTTGGATGATCCATCATGCTGAATCTGAGCTGGCCTCTTAGGCCTTGTTGGTGAGAGAGACCACTCTGATTGGCTGTTGAGCTTAGCTTAGCAAAACAATGCCCCTTCAGCCTGTCGCTAAACAATTAGTGTAGTTTCTCCTTGTTTTTCACCTCCACAACCTCCTTTCTTTTTTACAGCCAAAAGGCCAAGGGCAGAGAACGGCAGGGCCATTTACGACTTATCAGACATACTGTATTTTCATTTAGAATCAGGTATAAAAAGTGGCTGTGTTGAATGAGAGCTGATTGTTTACAGATTGTATTTTGATAGTCTAGCTCTTCTTCTTTCCCTTTCTGAATGGTGAATACAGATACCACCACCTGCTGGTGTCCATGCTAGTCGGTTGTTGGCTGTAGTCTGTGTCATGTGTTCAAGTGCCACTTTTTCGATCCGACTTGGTGTGTCTCTGTGCTAACATGTTAGCAAACAGCTGCCTACCTTTTGGTTTCATTGGCTGCAAAATGCTCCACAGTGTTCAACAGTTGCCAGCTTTGAGTTTCTGCTGTTTACAGGAGAGCGGGATTTAAGGGCTTTTTTCACTGAAAACAAGGTCGATGAATGTGGGAACATAGAACCAAAACAATAAGACTAAAGAGCTGAGGAGAGCTGTTGAGGAACGTGAAAATCACATACTTTATCTAGAGCAATTCCTTTGACACTGCACACAGTCATTGACTCACTGTTCTCCTTAAAATATATTAAAACTACTGAGGTGCTTTTTGGCAGCACATTGAATCAAAGGAACCATGAAATGCTTGACAACAGGGACTTATTTGGAAATTTTAAAAAGCCAAGACAAGTTTTCACTCAAATGATTTTGTAATGTCGTATATGGATGGGGAGTTTCAGTGTTAGGGGGGTTTTCACATTTGACACAGAACTGTATTTGAATTTTTAGTGCTGGAGTGTTTCCCCTCTTCATTGAAAGCAGAAGGACCTTTCAAAGCTTCTTTCACTTCTTCATACTTTGTCTTTTAAGAGAGGCAAACAAAATATTTATGTTGTGATAAAAATAGCACCCTCATAGGAGACCCAGTGATGTACCTCAAAGTTCGCATTTCATATTAAAGAACACACAGCACACTCAGTAGTGAGGTCAACCAGTGCTCGGCCAGATTTCACTGCTGGTTATATTGACTAGTTATTTCCATACAAGCTTTGACAGAAGAACAGTGAATGGTCCCTGAATGCCCAGAGCTCAAATAACAACACAAAGACACAGGGAGAGGAAAAACTCCTTTGTTTTTTAAAAAAGCAGAAGAAAATAAGCAGTTTGTTGAAGAAGCTTGGAAAGAGAAAAGCTATTGTTCCTCTAGTCACATTATAGAAACCGAGCTAGATGACCCCATCAAGAAACACCCTCACCCAAAGACAAAAATCAATTAAAGGAACATGAACAGAGGGAAATCATAGAAAAGCAAGTGAGGAAAGAATCGCAGTAAGGCATCGCTTCTACTGAGCCTACAGACCTGAAGCATTAATACAGTACACGCAGCTAGAAAAGCTTTGTTGTATCCCAGCCAACTGTGGAAACGTTCTGTTCTGAACTTGATGGACACATAAGGGACAGTATTTGTTGATCAGAAATGTTACAGAAAAAGATGCCAGGAAATGTCTGTCGTGTCTGATCGGTAGCTGGAACGCACTGTAAGTACTGTAGTGAAGGAAGAATGACCTGTTAGTTAAATATTGTATGTGCTCATGTTTTATATAAAGTTTCTTTTCCCCTTGGTTGTCTATAATCTTAATCCTGGATAGAACTGGGGACACAGAGATTATCTGAGGGGCTGTGGTGTGTGTGTACTAGCTCCATAGAGGGTCTTAGAAATGATGCAGAGGCTATACTGGTTAATTCTGATTACTTGATTGTCATTAGCAACAGCGTCATAAGATAAAAGAGATTTTGTGAGTTCTGCAAAAACCATAATGCTCCCATTGGCCCTAAAATAATGTGGAGAAACATGCTATACATGCTTTACCTATATCTATACATGCTATACCTAGTTGTGTACTATGGTCCTTGATGACTCTACGACAGAGCTGGGACATTCCAGTCACTCTGGCGTTCATGCATTTTGTTACGGGGGTAACTACTGAGCTGGAAAATAGTGACATTATACAGTACAAAGTTGCAAAAACATGTTTTACTATGACAGTAAAGGTATGGAAATTGGACTGCTCTTTCAATCAGGGTTGTAATACAGTTTACAGTCACCGGTGACCGCACTGAGCACCCAGCAGCTACACCTCAGCTGGGGAGTGAACAAGAAATCCTCCACTGTCTTTGACTTTAAAGGACTTATCAATATTTTATATAGATGTTGGGTGAAAACACTGTGTGTAAGGAGAAGATGGTTGTACTGATTAACCCAAAAGGAATGAATTGACTCTGCAGTTCTACTGAGCTCCACACAGAGTGGCCTAACGTCGTTCAGTGAGTTGGTGTGTAAGAATGTGACTTGTGTTTTTTAACTCATTTTTACACCATATAACTTTTTTTTGACCCTAGAAACTGCCTATCATGCGGGGTGTTCACATTTCCTCCTCTAATTAATCTAGTGTGTGCTTAAGTGACTGAAATGTCAAGGTCCCACTACATAGAACATCTCTGAGGTCTATTGCCCGCATTCCCATGAACATACCCACACACACAGAAACTGTTGTGCTCACAGCATCACCTTTGAACTGAGCCTCTAAATCAAATTCTTCACCCAACACTTTCTTCAGTCTTTGTGTTATTAAAATATGCAAAAATACAAACACAGAACAATCAGCAAAACAAAACAAACTCCAGAATAAAAATGGATTACCTCCACATTCCAGCTTTTAAAAAGAAAATAAAAGTGGAGTATCATCATGGATATGTAACATTACAGGAAGTCCCATTGTTTGGATGCTTGCCTCACTAAAAAGGAATTAAATAAACTTTTACATTTCCTACCACTGTACTTCCCCCAAACCTGTTACTAATTCACCCTAAGAGGTGATTCCCAGGGAAACTGTGGCACCTTTCTGCAAATCACTATGGACCTGTAGTGTATTTACATGATTATTTAGCAAGTACAAAGACATATCTAGGATTGATCTCATACCCTAACTCAAGACGTGTTTCTCAAGAACCTGACATAAACTTAACCTAAAAAAATACATGGTGACACTTGAATAAAAAAAAAAGTACAGATACAAACCTCAGTAATTAGAAGAATATATTAGTAATAATAGTTACAATAATGTGAGTCATAAAAAGACATGAGAGAGTCAGAGCAGCCAGGTGACCCGTGGACTCATACTGTACGTAGAAATGAAAGCCGAACATCCATAACAGAAGAACTGGTGTGTTTCCTGCAGTTGCTTACACATACTACTCACTCACACGCACACATTTGCAAATGCACATCTGTAAACGCATACTGTATTGTACATCCTGTGGTAACTTTCAGCACAGTGTGTTCAGGGAAACACCAGTTAGCACATTTGTATTTTAAAAAATATAACATGATGAGCTGCCTAGATGCACACACACACACATCTGTGTTGAGACTGACACTGGCTGAGCTCCTCTCTAGTGCCAAGAAACAGGTGTAAAAGCTGTTGTAAACATTGTTCACTGTACAGCCCATGGAAATCAAACAGTATCTCAAACCTCACGCTGTCACTGTAATGTATTTTTTCACATATCTCTAAAAGAATTCTACAGCATGATTTTAGTAGCTGTCCCATGCTGAGTGACTTGATCCGTATGTTCCCAGCAGCGTCGAGTGACGGGGAGGCCACGTCACTAAAACCAACTTCTCTTTTAAGCTTTTCATTTTCACAAAGAAATAATTCAATCTTCTTCTTACAAATTTAACATAGAAAGTAATAAAACGCACCATTACTCACTTCAGCTCACTCAGAGGTTTCGCTACAACAGCCTTATTTGGTCTGCAACAAGCCATACATTATGGCGTTGAATGTTTGGTAGGTTGTTGCTGCAGGGAGAACATTACTGAGCCAGTTTACTGATGTTCTAAACTGCTTTCTAAACTGATATGTTCTTATGTTGTGAAGTCTGAGCTAATAATAGTAGCCTATCACTCAACCTAAGAGAACATGACCGCCAAAACATTTGAGGGCGCACAAACCATGCTTCGAGTGCTACTCAGTTTGCAACTCAGCATTTGAGAATGTGCAGGAACAAATAAGTAAATAAATGTAAGTGCAGAATCAGATGGCGGGGGTTGTGCTCTCAAATCTGTGCCTGTATGCTCTCAAATGCTGAGCTGCAAACCAAGTAGTGCTCAAAATGTTGTTTGTATGGCCTCTAATGTTTGGGCAAGAGCAGTCTTCCACAGACCAGACCCAACATGGGTAAAGGGGCCACAGGTTTTACTATCAACCACCTTAATGGTCACAGTGACGGAGCAGAATACTGAAGGTGTGTTCAGACTGAATGTAAAGCAAATTTTAGCCTTGCATTATTATATGCTGGACTCTGTGCTTACAGTGTTTGCCACAAACAGCCAGTAACTGTAGCTTGCTAGCAATCTACATATAAGATGTGACTGTTCTCAAAACCTCATCTCTAACTCTCTTATTTTAATAAAGATCCTTTGTTCTCATTTCTGTCAGTTCATGAACTGAAGTCATAAAGCTTTGGGATGAATGCAAAGTTTTCTCTTATGTTACAGACTAGTCTTGTTTGTTTTAGAACAAACACACTTGTTGAGGTTCCTGGGACCGATGTGGGACCAATAAGGTGGAACTGACCAGTAGCCTGATGGTGCACAGCCCCCCAGACGGACACAGACGGTCAGTGTGAAGGTCAGCCAGCAAACGAATGCTTCTCTCTCATCACTCAAACCGTGTTTCCCTTTTATACACACTTGTGAAAGAATGAGAATCAACTGTCCCTGAAGGTAGAATCATAAAAATGTATCCTCAGACTACAGCTAAAACAGGAGCATGTGTAAATTGGCTACATGAAACAATTTTCTGTAAATTTTTTTTTCAGCAGGGAGAGAAGCAGAGAGGCCAGGTGATATTTAACAGTCACAATGTCCGTCACTTATATTTGTGTGTTTGGTGCTTTATTTAGTGTGTGTGTGTGTGATTTATTTGGGAAGGTGATTATCTTCCTGGCTTTTTAAACGGGACTCCCCTGTGCTTATCTCTCCCCTGCAGTCTTTCTTTTTCATATCTCGCCACAGCTGCACTCTCCTCTACCTCCTTTATATCCATTCGTCAGGTGAGTATGCTTCCACTGATTCATCTGTCCAGTTTGCTGTCTCTCCAGTCCTCATGCAGAACTGCATTCTGTCTCAAGCAGCTCCATATCTGTAAACTTGAAATCTCTTCTTCTCTTCTGGGTTGTTTGTCATTCCTTCTTGGCAGTATTTAGTCTAAGGCTCCTCTTCCCCGGTGGAAACAGTCAGTCGCATGGCCACAGACAGGTGGTCGGTGAGACTGGCCAACTGGGTGACAAAGCTGAACTCCTCAATTTCCTGCAGGGGGCAGAAACAGGAACCATCCTCATTAAATCATCACAGCTTCAGCAGTCGTACGTTGCATTCTGCAGAACAGCACTGACATATTTTCACATTAAAAAATTTGAATGGCTTATTGATTTATTTACACATTGGCCTGACATAGAGCAATGGACATTAGCATTTAGCTGAAGCTGTGTTTCTGGTCACCCTGCCTTGTAGTCACAGTCTTTCTGGGTCTCTATCAGCTCCTGCCTAATGCTCAACTGTCTAGACCAGCTTGTTCTCAACGCTGTCCCCCCAGAGATGTCCAATTGAAAACTGGTGACAGCAGGGCTTGGGGCTGGAAAACCAAAACAATGAGCTAAAAAGCTCTATAGGGGAGGACCACAGTTTTGAGCTGTAATTCTGTGCAAGCTTTAATGTAATGTAACAACAGCTACAATGTAAATCTTCTGGGCACCCAAATGTGGATCATAGCTGCATGAACTGATAATGTATGGAAATATAATTCAAAATATGTCTTCAGAGGAGATGTTGTAATTGTTCACACACACTGTACACGAACAAGAGCGCATTGATTAATGTTTTAAAGTAAAGTGTTTCTACACTACATGTATGTGGACACTAGATGTTGGGTTCCAGTTCACCCAGGGTCTGTGCAGGCCTGTTAAACTGGGAATCTATTGACTATTATGATGGAACTGGTTTTGTGATGAAGGTTTTGTCCTGTTGGAAGAAGACGGGGCCTCCCCAACCAGCTGCCACAGTGCTGGAAGAACACGTGTGACAACACTTCCCTTCGTTGGAACAAAGGGGACCTTTCCACACTGTGTGATAAACAGCCTCAGGCCATCCCCATACAATGTACTACTACTGCTTACATTTAGTACTACTACCACCACTACTACTGCTGTTGTTCCACAAATGCTACTATCACTACTTATTACTAGTACTGGCCTGTCAATTAAAATATTTCAAGGAAGTCTCTCATTGCTGCTATTACAAATGTTGGGAATGTTACCTACAGTGTTTTGGATCAGTGGTAGAAGAAGTACTCAAATCATTTTCTTAAGTAAAAGAAGCAATAACACTGTAAAAATACTCAGTTACAAGCAAAAGTTCTGCATTCAAAATGTTATTTAAGTAAAAATACAGAGGGACAAGCATCAAAATATACTTAAAGTACCAAAAGTAAAAGTACTAATTATACAGAATAGCACATTTTACATTAATACATAAAATCATTGCTACATTATTGTGTACGTGCATCACATTTAATGCTGCAGCTGGTGAAGCTGGAGCTGTTTTAATAATGTCACATGTTTATAATTTGAAGTACTGATGGACATTTTGTGAATTTCCCACCAAGGATCAATCAATAAATTCTGGTGATTACACTGTAGTTTGTATAATTATTGTGATTTTGAAAAGTAACTAGTAACTAAAGTTATCAAACAAATGTAGCAGAGTAAAAAGTACAATGTTTGCCTCTAAAATCTAGTGAAGCTGAAGGATGAAGGAGCAGAAAATGAAAATAAGTAAAGTGCAGATAATTCAAAATTGTACTTAAGTACATTACTTAGATACTTTCCACAACTTTTTGGGATATATATATTATTTTATTCATCATTGTTTTTTCATATTTCTTAAGCTGTATACAAGAAATGTATATAGTGATATAAGTTTATGCAAGCTGAAAAGCAAACAGAAACAACTTAATGAAATAAGGTGTGACGAAATCTGAAAACTGAATCTGAAGAGGTTTGTTCATGAGGAAGCAAAACAGTGGCAAGTGATGTCACAGTGACTACATTCTGGCACCAGGTGGCGCCAGGTGGCAGTGGTCAGGGAGACAGGGAAAGGGATGTAAATGATGTGATCTAGTTTTCCAGACTTCCCCAGTCACACAGACAGACAGCCATGACAGAAGTGCCCCTGCTCCTTTCCTTCCCAGTTTGTTGTGCTTCACTTGTCCCCTCTTGCACTTTTACATCTTTGAATCTTTTTATCCTTCCAACGAGTCAAACAATCTGCTGTGGTATGAGATCCTTCCACCCGCTTCCACTTGTGTCTCACATGGCTCTGGAAAACAAGTGTCTTGTTGCTAGGAAATGGATGAGGGTAGAATAAGGCTGATCACCTCTTTGCTTACAAGAAGATACCAATATACAATATCTCACCCTATAAGCACGGTTATCTGCCGCTTTTGGATTATGCAGGAATTGATTTAGTACAGTTACACAACTAACAAACTGGAGTTAAGCTGTTTCTAGAACAGCTGGAGCTGAGAACCTATCAAGGGGACAAAAGATATATCTGAATGATCATACGATGCATTACAGCAGCATTACTCAGATTTTTTTGACTTTTCAAAAATCTTTTTTCTTGTGCATTGCTGAATTACTTCACATTTTCAGAATTAAAAAAGAAAAATACCATTTCAGTCTGTGTTGGAACTGGTCACAAGCCAGAGAGACAGAAGCACTGGTGTACTTATGTTAGTCTCCAAAATACTTGCTTTTTAAACTCTGAATAGGCTCAAAGCACCAAAATTATTAATGTTTTAATAGTCACCTACTTTACATTGACGATACACATCGACACCAGTGGTGCAGAGGAATAAGATTCATCAGGCTTTGGATACAGACATAATATCTGTTAACGGCAGCTCGGGGTAGGTTTTGGTCTTTTTGTATGGTTTGTTGACAAGAACACTGGTGATCCTTTCCGGCTTTTGCTCATCATCTAATAAGGATAATCATCTACTAAACCTTACCAGTTTCCAGTCCTGCTGCAGGCCCTCGTCACTGTAGAGGATGTAATCAATCCGCCGTCCGTTGCCCTTCAGTGGGATCTTCCTCCCCTTCTGACTGCTGGTGGGACACTGCTTCTTACTGGGTGGAAACACCAGGTACTCCTTCCTCCCCTCTTCATTCTCCATCACTCTGACAAAAACACAGTGTAGGGAGAGGATCAGCAGACTGAGGTTTCCACAGACAGACAGATAGTATAGGGGATGGAACCCTAAATATATGAATATGCTCGCATCACCTGCTGAAGTGGCCCAAATCTTTTTCCCCTCCAAGTGACTTAGGTCTGATCTTTTTACAGATGTGTGAACAAAACAAATCTGATCTGGGCCATTTGTATATGTGGCCTTAAATCCCACTCATACCTGATCTTTGACTATGCCACCGCTGTCCAAACGGTCAGATCTGAATCCATGTGGAGTTTTTAACATCCCACTTCTAAAAGGAAATTGCACAACTTGGCATTGCACAATGTTGTTATTCTTGCACATACATGACTTTCAGTTAAATCTGTGCATGTGTGGTAGTTTAGGACATCAATAGTGCTATAAAAGAGGACTGAATTCTGCATTTAGTCACATGTTACCACAGTCCAGTGAAGTAACAGCGAATATTTACAACAATGAGTGACTGCACAGAAGCCCAGATCATGTGGTATAGTGCCTAGGTCAAAGGTCATCCACTGACTAGGGCTTAGATTTACAAGATAATACAAAGTGCAAATGGTGTCTGTGGTGTAAAGCCTCTTCCTGTTACTGCCTTTCCAGTCAGAAAGCTTCTACTGACTTTCTTACTGCCTGTTTTGCCATTATGGTGCACATTGACTTCAGGCAGAATGCAACTGCTGCAATGCCCAACAAATATTTGATTCAGAGATAATACAATTAAGATGCTTAATTGTATTATTTATTATAATAAATACTTAAGTTGGACATATTATTAGAAACAAAGCAAACAGACCAACAAAACACTGAATAACAAAAAAGAAAATAATTAAAACAATCTGTTAAGCTTGGTATTTTACTGAGTTTTGGGATAACGTGAAGCTGAAAATTTGAACCAGTGTTCAGTCATTTTAATCAAGATGCTTAAGGGTCTGTGTAAAGGTTAAGGCTGGGCTAGGGTAGGGCAAGTTCAATCCCCCAGTGCTCACAAGTATATGAGGACAAATGTGCATGTCTGTGTGTGCTTATGCTGTGACTGTGGTGACAAACACCTGATTATTATGGGGACAACTTCCATTTCTGGACGAGGTCCCTGCCCCCATAAACATTTTAGGGTTAAGTTTTTAGTGATAGTAATAGTGATTTGGTGAAGTCTTCCACCAATGAACATGCAGTGAGTCAGTGTACTGCTAAGTGACAAGAAACACATTTAAGTGAGACTTACTTTTGTAAACTTTCAGGTGAGCTGACCTCATCGTCATAAAGGCCACTGGGATCCAGCAGAGTGCCTGGACACATTAAAATGCATCACAGGGCGAATAGACACACTTTTCTAATCATTTCTTATCATTTACAACTGATTGACTGTCTCTTCAATTCAGTGCCTCCCTAAACACTCCCTCTGAAAGTAGTGTACACAAAATACAAGCTGTTCTTATATGTTTACTTATTTTTTTAATACCTTGTAAATAAAGTACTGCATGTTTTCCATTAGTCTGGTGAGAAGGCTCCCCTCCCAAACTCTGCTGTTTTAAGTAGTTAGGTCCCATAATGTGACTCGCATTATCTATATGAAAACATTAATGCAGGCACCCTTAAATGGCATTTAAATAGTGCAGTGCTCCAAAACTTTAAGCTTTCAGCAGAACAATGATGGTGTCCATGACTTGGCAGATCTGTGGGCTGACAAAGGAATATGAGTGTTTAATGTTGTGTTTGTTTGTGTGTGACATAAAACCTGCCAGGAACTTCCCTCTGCACCACTCCGTGACCTGCCAGGTAACAGGCTGCACAGGAGGACTAGTTGGTTTCTTTCTTTTAATTAAAATCAGCTGACCTCATAATATTTACCACTTATGAATTAGAAATGTTGGTTCCGATCGGCAAACAGCTATAAGCAACAGGTATAAAAATTTGGATCATAAATTATTTGTCTGATGGCAACGCCCACATTTTCCCCTCTATATACAACGGCTATATACTCGTTTTTTTTATATAGATTACTTTGTATGGAAATAGGAAGAATGCAAAGGACTAAGTTATGGGGTTGGGGAATGTTGCCAGGGGATGGAAAATGCAGCATAGTTGTGTTGATAAGAGGCACCCATGTGCACTTACTGTACACGGGTATGTAAAAAAGAAGTGTGAATGTAGTGGCTGGGGGCCACCAACAGTCACATCTGATGGGCCAGATGAGAGAAATCCAACTCTACTCCAAGTTTTTCATTTGCGGTAACACATCTACAAACACAGCTATTTTCTGTTCCCGGTGTATTGGTCTAGGGAATGCTTTACAACCCTCCCCCACACAATGACAACCAGCTTCTCACTTCACATATAGCTGCTCTACAGTAAGTAAGCACAACTTGGCTTTTTTCCTGATGTGGCATCAGCAGATTCTATTCTGAGAGCGTACAGTATATCTGTGCCTTTATTCTCTTCAGACTGCAAATGACTGTTAGCAGCTGCTGAAATGTAACAGCCAGAGAGAGATGAGCACTCAGATTCTCTTGACAATGAGGATGCAAGGCTGTGGGCAGGATGACGTGCTCAAAAACCCTATATGAAAAGCGCAGCACTCTAAAGTTACTCCAGTCAATTTACGAGTGTTGGGAGCTCTTATGTAAAGTAGGCAGCTGATGTGCAGCCAGCACTTCTCAGAAGTCTAAGAGCAGGTTTGACATCACTGAAACAAAAACGGGGAGGTGTCAGGCAGGCACTTTCAGCTCTGCCGTGCTGTTCTCAGCTTATTAGGGAATATATAGAAAGGCACGAGACTCCTTCTTTCAGATGGTTTCTCAGTCCTCATGAATTCTCGCATCAACAGCAAGCTGTAGTGTGCATGAAACAAAATAAATCTTCATTCACACCAGTTTTGACTCCTAAAATGCACGAGAAGCCACAGATAGCGTACTTATTGGGCTTTTGGTTTGTGGTTGACATGTTTAATCAAACGTGGACTCAAATATATCGTCAAAAGCGACATCAGAGTGGAGATGATCAACAACAAGGGATTTTTACTGAATCCTTTTATTTCAACAGCATCAATCATGGGAATTTACTTTCATGTCACTGCTTTTTAACTGTCCGGTGATTCCAGGCTCTTTGTAGTTCACATGTGGTGTGAACACAGCACAGGCACTGTAGGGTGATCACGCTGGGAGTGCCCTGCAGGTCGACACGTGGACTCTGTCGACACACCGTCAGTACAACACCTGACTATTGCTGGTGGCCTGGCTCTCTGTCTGTCTTATATTCTTTTTCTTTTTTTGGTATGCTGCTGAATTCACTCACTCAAGGTCTGATTTTTTTGGCTTTACTAGATGAGATCATCTTTCCCTTTCTTTCGTTGAACCATTCTTGTTTTCTTGCCTCCCTCTCCCCCTCCTGCATTAGTGGCCAAATGGGGCTCCTTTTCCTGGCTCGCCACACAAAATGCCCTTGTACAAATACATGAGCCCTTCTCTAAATGAGCCCTTTCACTCTGTCCTTCCCATGTTGTCCCCAGAATGCCGCCAGCCTAAACAATGCTTCATATCCAGACCAAAATCTTCCAGTGTTTATGTCACTAATGCCCATGTAGTGTGTCAGCATGTTGTACAGGCTGCATTTTAATTCAGACAGTGGTGCATCCTGATTTAGCCAGACACAGGCAGATTATAGTCTGGTCTGCTATGACTTCTCTGAATGGATCAGCAGATTTCATGGGCCACCGTGTGTATGGCACCACCTGCATATCATGATTTAGTCCAACACCACTTTCTGAGGAGATGATGTGTATTTTTCCTCAGTGAATCCACACATCAGATCCTTAGGTGCAGAGTATGAGATGTCAGACTGTGTCCCAGAGGAACGTGTGTGTGTTACCCAGAGCCCATGGCTTGTCCTCTCCCGGCCCCATACGACATGGGTCCTTGTACTGAGTAAACACTGCATGCTGCTGCTCCAGTTTGTCCTCTGGAAAAACATGAGCACACAAACACACACAGTCACATTTTTGTCTAAGAAAAGCAACAGAGGAGCACATTGCTGATTTTTCTTTTGAAGATGTTACAGGGTTTCTTTACTATAATGTCTGATGTGATGTTTGTGCACGTTTTGGAGAAATCTGATAAAAAAAGAAATAAAATTAAAGGTGTACCTTCCTGGGGACATGGGGTAAATGTCACAACAGATGATAAAAGATGATCCCTCAGCAAAGTGGGTCCCTGTTTTATTTACCTCATGCATGCACTAATGGGCTACATCTCATGTCTCTTAGGTTCCTCAGTCCTCAGTCCTTGTCCTCCATCCTTGTTCCATCCTCACTCCACCACAATGACTTTGGGTGAAGATGGAGGACATCCCAAAACTCTTGTATCTGCCCTGAGGATCGAGGAGTGAGGAGGCTGCTGAAGGACCCATGAGTGAGGATTAGACTGTAGATACCTGGATTGAGCCCAGTGGGACCCGTCTGTAGGAGGCTTTGGACAGAAATTTAGAAATGATGTCCAGGTCAGGTTTGGACACACAAGTCAAACCTTAGGTTAGATAGCTGGAGCACTCAAATGTCTCCTTCATTTAATGATAAGGGGAAACACATTGTACAATCTCAACCGTGTCAGGCTCGAGTTTGGAAATGACATATTATAAGCTTGTCGGGTTCGGGTTGGGCTCAGATGTCACACTGTTGGACACAGGTCGGGTTCGGACAGAAATACGCAGCCTGATCCCTGCTCTAGTGAGGATACATGTCAGCATCCAATTTTTGACACACCTACGTATTTTCTCTTATTGATGTCCTGTCTAAGACATTGAGGAAGACACATATGTTATTTTACAGTTTTAGCCTTGTGACACTCAAACAGTAGGAATTCTCTTCTAGATTCTACTGGACTTTTGAAAATCAGTTGTTGCCTATTGTGTTCATTTAATGCACAGTTTTTCAATGTTTTTGTCAAATACCACTTCAGATACAGCACATTTCTACATGATACAAACACTGTGACCATGATTCATTTCACTGTGGACACAGAAATGTTTCTGACTGGTTGGAAGTTGTAGATTAACTACAACTTCCAACCAGTCAGTTTTGACACGTGTTTGTTTGCAATTTTGGACAATTACACAAATAATAAATGCTACTGTAGGAAAGGACAGCAAGAGTGATGTGCAACTAAAGATCTTTGAGCATGTCACTGTATACCCACCTCCAACGCCGCCCAACAAAGACAGAACATGGCTAGTTCCTTTTCCCTGACATGTAAAACCTGAGTGTGATTGTACGTGACTGCCTGTACATATACATCATATCTAGACAGAAAAATCATGGCTTATTTCATAACAATGATATCAATTCTGAAACTGAAACAGAAATTAACTGTGCTAAATTTTGGGAAAAACATCAATTTTGTGGTAAAGTGTTTCCAGCCAGGCGTTTCTACACTGCAGTTCACTGTCACTGTCAATGGTCAATATATTAATATTTGATTGGTTTCCACTGTAAAGATACAGCACCATGAAACGGTTCTGCCGGAGCTATAGACAGACTTACATATATAGAACCTCTGTCGAGTTGATGCCTAAACCCATATTAGGCTTTTGAACGTGTTGGTTTGGTCCTGACAGCTGCATACCTGAAGAGCAGTTGTCAAAGTTGAGGTCTCCCAGGATGACATCAAAGGCCACCAGGTCCTCCAGCACCTTCTCTCCTTCAGGAGGCTGGGACGAGGATTGGCGAAATTCGGCCCCCCACTTGAGTAACAGGTTCAGCTGCTCACATCGCACAGAAGCACCACCTGGCAGATGGCCCAGTGTGTGTGTGTGTGTGTAGAGAGGGGGAAGTAAGGAGAAAGGAGGTATTAAGCAAGCAAATGCAAAGTGTTCGCCATGAAGCCACCTGAGCATGTCTGAATAAAACTAACCTGAACTGATCTACAAAGGAGGGAGTGAGTGAGTGGCAGCCAAAGACAGGGAGCATGTCTGGGTATTAGACAAGACCTCACAGTATGATTCAGTCACTAGCAGTGCTAGGGTTGGCATGTATCATGAAACAACATGGCAGCTCAGATCATAACAGTATGGTATGAAAATAAAATGTGTTGTAAACACAAAACATCAAGAGTAAAAACTCTGTAAGAGAGCACAACAATCCAGCGTATAGCCCAGTCCAGATCTGAACACAAACAATATGGTCTCATGCAAATCCAGCCAAATCATTTTATTTAAAATGAAAACAGTGTTCGCAAGAGCTGTGTCATGTGTCAAACATGTCACATCCTTGTCCTTACAGCCCTAATTGAATTAGTCTTGAATTAGAATGAGACTCAGAGTCAGCG
The DNA here is from genome assembly GCF_001952655.1 of Monopterus albus. NCBI lineage: Eukaryota > Metazoa > Chordata > Actinopteri > Synbranchiformes > Synbranchidae > Monopterus > Monopterus albus. The sequence goes on along the minus strand of NW_018128253.1, from coordinate 626,832 downwards.
TCATATTACTGGTGAGATATAAATCTGCCCAAGTCAATGGCTTAATTGAACAATGACTAAAATGTGTCATGTCAGAGGAGTTGTTCACAGTATTTTAGTGTCTTTCAGCTCATTGTTTTGGTTTACTAAACCAAAGGAGGGGGCTGAAAGCTGAGAGAAAACCGGGCTGATGTAAAACACCACTCCTCATGAATGCTATTGTTGCTTCATGTCTGCTAATTGCTGTTTTGTGCTATGATCATCATGTTTTCACTGCAATTAGCTTGAATGTATAATTACTATATTGTCACTTCATAAGTACACACTGCAAAATATTAGTACTGTTCAGTAATTTCATAGTTTATTTTTTGATTTAGTGACATATATTTACAAAGGTATGAAGTTTATTTATTGTGTAACTCATTTTAGTAACAAAATATTAAGTCAGTTTTGGTGCTGTTTTGCTTTGGCTGCATTTGCCTCTGTCCTTTCCTGCCAGTAAATCAAATAAACTGGAGTTGGAGAGAGGAGGGAGGCGGTGGGTGAGAGCATGTGAGGGAGAGATGGCAGCTGAATAGCGGAGAGTGAAAAACAAAGAGGTGTTAAGATAATGGTAGGTGAGTAGGTGGCTTTGGCTTTGATTACTCTCAGCTCGGCCTCAAGTACATGTGAAATTCAAAATTTTTAAATTTTTGTGTTGCAGGGACACTTCAGTGAAGATGGTGGTTGTGGAGGCATGTTTTCTGTACATGTGTGTGCATGTTTGCATGTTTCAGCTTGGCTACATGTGTCTGAAAACATATTTAAGAAAAACTTCAGATGTTCATATGCATGTAACTCAACAGAAATCTTAATATAAAGGAGCACCAATGTAATATGTTCTTTTACTCCTACCATCTGAGTCAGGCTGTGTTCAGACTGAGTTTCAGAGGTGTGAGAAAATGCAGGCCTCTCTATCCATTTCTATGGGGGACTGTGTTCAGTACGGGGGGCTCTAGCCAAAAAAACGCAGACCTGTGCAGTGAGAAAGCTTGATCTGGTTCAACTTTTGCTGCCCGAGAAAGAGACATCATCAGGCAGGACAGTGCACTGACCAGTCACGTATGGGGGACGGTCAGAATGTGGATGCCCACAAGAAGAACATGCTTTTGTTTACCATGTTAGCGTTCACTGATATTCACTCTCTAATCTGAGTCACAGTTACCAAAGCACCATAATGATGGTTTTGTTGGTTAGGCTACTGGATATTAAACTGGTTTTTGTCTAATGATGCCGACACACTGGTGGCAGAAACTGGTAGTAGGCTACGTAAGCAGCGTGGCTAACCAAAACACAACGGAAACTTGTGGGCTGGAAGCGTGATTGATGCCAGTCACCTGAACTCATCACAGCCATATCATACACGCCTACTTGGCAATCCCCCTGCAACCACTCACACCCCCCACCAATGCAGCCCCTTGTGTTGGGGTTGCATTTTATGTCCGAATGCTCACTAATGCAGCTTCTTCTGTCTGATTTGTGTTTTTGCTGCTGTCAGCTTTTTAAGACTGGCTAAAAGCTACGTGAAAGCAGTCTTTGTGAATTTCCAAGCTGTCCACCAAGAAGTTTTTGAATGGCAAAATGATATATTGCAGTAGGGAACACACTGGCAAGTAGTGCAGAGGAATTAAGATGTTTTCCTTGAACCCAGGCAATGTGCAACCCATGTTTCAGGTACGTAGGTAAATAAATCTAGTTAACCTCCCATCATATTTTATGTAAATGACTCTTACAGCTAGCAGGTAGTCCCCTTTTCAGGCTGCATTTCCAGAACAAATTAACCGTCTGTTTCACTCCATGGAGTCTTACTGGAGTAGAATAAAATCTATGTCTTACCTTAAAAGGTGTCATCTTCCTCTCTAAGCTGTTTTAAGTTGTTTTAAGTTTTTCTAATAGATTTGATGCTGTGCCTGTTAGCAACTGTTTCCCACCAGTGCTCAATCAGAAGTGTGTGGGCCCGATTAAAACCGGGGAAATCAATTTACTATGTGCCAGAGTCAGAACAATAAGTACACTCTAACCAGACTACCCAAATGGTGACAAAAAGACTTGACACACAGCTCGCATGATGACTGAACATGGTGTTGGTGGGATATAGATAGATAGATATCGTAAGTAGGCGACATGCAATGGTCATAGGAAATGGGGGAACGCAGTATATAGAGTGAGAAAGTTCTCGTTAGGAGGAGGTTGGAGAGAACGGATTGGTCAGAAGACATGGACCTTTGCCACATGAGAGAGAAGCTTGAATCCAGAGTGAAACACTGAGCATTTTCCTAAACCTGCCATTTTTGTTCCTAAACCAAACCATATTGTATCCAGGACAACTGTCTAGTAGGCTGTGATAGCAACCTACTGAACCTCCCAGTAGCTGGAGTAGGGACCTTCTGAGCCATAACTACAGTCTGATAACAAGTGAAACCGGGCCATCGAATGATGTGACAACAACCAAAGCAGGTGGAGACACCTGATGCACTCATGTGCAGCAAAACACCAAAATTGATCTAATCCTGTGGGATTGTGTTCAGTGTAGGTTCAGTGTAGTTACTCATTCTGCATCATGCATCCTGCACTTATGCACGATACTCACTCAAGTGTACCTCTTTTCTCTCAGAAAAGAACCAGGTCTTTCTGCCCCTCCCTGCTTTTTCATCCCCATCATCCCATCCCAGCTCCCCCTACCCAAAGGCTTCATGTTTGATATATTTTTAGAAACAGCCCTGGCTCTGCTATATATTTAGGCCTGTGAGAAGTGTAGAAGGATCTCAGAATAGCAAGCTTGGGGGCGGGGGCAGGGTGTCTTTGGGAAACAAATGAGGGCATCATCAACTGGAGGCTTTAAATAGGGCTGTGACGCCTTAAACAGCCTGAGCCAGTCACCATGGGAACAGCAGGAGGAAGCACGCTGGGGTTTTGATGCATCCATTTATCTAGGAATCTGAATAGAGAAACACAGGCTTACACGGTCCTGTGTGTAGCTCCATGACTATAGCTGGCATACATGCATTATTAAGTGTGTGCCTTTATTTTATTGTATGTGTGTGAGAGAGAGAGAGAGACAGAAAAAGTGACAGACAAAGCTTGGACAGCTGCACAACATGTAACTGTACCTTCTATAGCATGGAGGTGTGTACACGTGACATATCCCACAACCCTTTGCTCCTGGTGGGACATGCCCACGTGAACCTGCAGGGGATCAGACACAAACATGAAATGATGTCACTCTGTGTTCAAATGAGCAACATCAAAATCCACTTACAGTGTGTTTGCATATGTAAATCGAATAACACTGCCAATCAGCGCACACAAGG
>NW_018128253.1:621288-623481 GCF_001952655.1 Monopterus albus | reverse complement strand
GGAAAGAGTCATTACAGCAGTAAAGACATTACAGCTGCTGGGGTGTGCTGCATAATAGCAGCGGGACATCCTGGAGGAAAGAAGTGAATAAAAAATAGGAAATGAAATCGTACGGAAACACACGGCACACACCTCAAGAAAAACAAGCACTGAGAAGTAATTATGTGTTGCAGTTATGATCTATAACTTGTAATTACAACTTAGCAGATAATTACTAGATCTGTACCACATAATTACAAGAACACTTTTGATTAAATAATTTGAAATTCAAACATTTTGACAGTTTTATAATAATTATATATATATTAATATTGTTATGATCTATAACTTGTAATTACAACTTAGCAGATAATTACTAGATCTGTACCACATAATTACAAGAACACTTTTGATTAAATAATTTGAAATTCAAACATTTTGACAGTTTTATAATAATTATATATAAACTAATATTGATAATATCATTGTCTTCATTACAAAGTTTATATCTTGTTATTGTGAGATCTTGTGAAAATTAAAATATATCCTAATTACGAGATAATAATTTTGGAATTCCAAGATCCATATCCTACAGTACAGTACAGTACAGTACAAAACTTGTAATAATAAGATTTTTATAAATTACTAATAAATAATTATGACATAAGTACTAGACAGGGTTCCTGTAGTACTGAGACAATTATATCTGATGCTCATAAATATAAGATCTCTTTAACATAATGAGATATAGATCTTGTAATCATGAGACCCTTTCATATAATTCCTAGTTTCATAATTATTACATAGAATATCTCATAATCGTGAAATATTGTCTGTCCTTAGTGTTTCTCTGCTGTGCCTCCCCAGGGTCCAATGTACCATTAAAACTGATTTGAAGCATGAAGTTCCTTCGAGTCATGGTAGAAGAAATGTATTGATTATGCTGCATTTTTGTGAGTGCATTGCATCCTGATGTATGTGAACAGGCTAAAATGCAGTGTTGGGGAGTAATGAACTACTAGTTCAACTACAGTCATATTTACATAGTCGTAGGAGAGAACAGTACACAGAGCATGACAACACTGTCTTCGTCACCAGGTCACATGTACAAGAATGTTCACATTGTAACTGTATGAACATGTTCTCCTCGTTCTCTGACTGGTTGGACAGTCTACAGGGTGCATTAGTATAGTCTCTGCTAATCAGCATCCAATGTCCAGAAACAGTTCTGCTTCTTGTGTTCAGATAGGTCTTAACACTTGGAGCAAACATGTGTGGCATAAATTATAACAAAATTGTTGTGAGACAATTGTCAGGTGTGTAGAGAAATATCATATTTAACTTGAAAAATAAATCAGTTTATAATGATGCCTCCATTTCTAGTGCTCAGTGCTGTATTTTTTCTGCTCTGCAGTTTTCACCAGCCAATCAGACATTGTGTTCAGTTTTTATTTGGATTTCCTGTTGATTAGGTTGGAGTTTATAGAGGCAATCCTAGTTTTTATCTGCATCAGTCATAGCTCTAGAGGTGGCAACGTCCCTCAGTTGGTCCACTGAGATAATGATGGTATTTAAAACTATAAGACGATTGCTTATATTACAGTAGCATTGTCATTGTGAGCATGACAGGATGCAAATGCACCACAGTGCAAGTTCAGTACATTCCCACAGAGCTGCTAGCAAGTCAGTAAAGAGCTACAGACACTGTAATTAGAACCTTTATTATACAACCATATTCTGAGTCTTCGGTATTTATTATCGTACCAATAATAGCCAATAATAATTAAATGAATTTGACTAACAGAGCAAAGAGAACCAAGGTTGGTTGCTTCAATGTGTAGAAACTATTTCCCCGTTACCTGAACCAGATCAGTTTCTGTCAAAAGAAAAGGAACTGAAAGGAACAGACTAGTTCTGGTTTTATGGAGACTAACGTCAGACTGTGCTGATTCGCTCTGTGATCATTTTAAATATAAATCTTTGGAACCTATTCACACCATTGCAACTGAAAAGGTAAAAACCATCTGTGGCAAGCAGAAAGCATGGTGGAGGAACACCCCCACTGTCCTCCAGTCAGGAAAGAGAAACCAGGAAAGCTGAGGGCAAATGGAAACAAAGCAGTCTCCATTTTCATGATGGCTAGCAGGTCTAACTGTGGCTGCACTGGGCCGCTTCCAGGTATGAAGGTGTACCTGTGTGAATGTGATCAGGGCA
>NW_018128253.1:600701-621267 GCF_001952655.1 Monopterus albus | reverse complement strand
ATAAAAAAACAAATAAGACTGTAAGTCTTCATCTCTAACATCATCAACAGGAATAGCAATAATTCTCATCTTTTATTTCCCCTCAACAAGGTTAGCACCTGGATGTGGCTCTTGTCATGCATTTTTCCCAAATCGCTGAAAACTGCTGTAGTTAAGCCCCTTCTAAAGAAACGCACCCCGGATCCTTCAGTATTAAATAACTACAGACCGATCTCTAATCTTCCCTTTATTGGAAAAGTGATTGATTCAACTGAACAACATTTTTAAAACCTACTGTAAATGGCCTTTTGGGCAGATTTCAGTCTGGCTTTAGACGACCCCTCAGCAGTTAGACTGCACTGATAAAGGGTGACATCTATGTCGGTACTGACTCAGGTAAACCATCAGTTTCTGTGCTGCCTGTAGCTTTTCATACTATGGACTGGGCAGGATTATCAGGTACAGATGACACATGGATTTACTCTTTCACCAAGTCTCTGTGGTCTTTTATTCACTCTGTAAGTGTTAGAGCAAGTAAATACTGGGGACCGGTCAGTTAGTGGTGCCCATAGACTGAACTAAACAAAGTGAAGGAGCCTTTAGGCGCGATGCTACTGGAACCAGCTCCCCTTAAAACCGAGATCTGCCCCAACTGGAGGCACTTTTAAAACTAAAGACAGTTCTTTTTCCACTGCTTGTATTTCATGTATCTTAATTCCACCCAATCTTGCACTTTGTTGGCTTTTATTTTTCTTCCATTATCCAAAAACCACCTGACTTCATCGTGCTGTTTAGCTGACTGTAAATACACTGGTGTTCCAAATTTCCAGAAGAAAGTACCTGCATCTAGTGTAAAAGTACTCAGAGGTCAGTCTTGGGAAGACTGAAGTAAAGGGACCCAGAGTGTAATGAGAGCAGTGAGAATCCACAGCTGTATTTACCAGGTAACTATTCATGGATGTTGCTGCTTGTTCTATAATTGTTGCTTTTAATTTGCATTTCATGTTTTAATCTAATTTGCATTGTAATGTTTTAGCTATGTATGCATTTTAATGTTATGTCTGTTTGTGTGTCTGAATTGCCTTTGTGTATGAAAATATGCTATATAAATAAACTTGCCTTGGATTTAGTTAAACTCACAAGACGCATTATTGTTCCTGGTCAACGGAAAAAGACAATGAAAGTTAGTGTCCAGCTTAATTCCATTGCATTGACTGACTCAGATCCGAGCTTCAGTAGTCACACTAGGGCCATAATTAAATTGACTGCTATGCTGCACACAGATGGCACCAACTTCCCGATGACGTGAGAATGTGTCCTAACTCTGCCCTCTTTCAAACCTAAACTAAAATCTCTGCTATTTTCTTGTACATTTGACTGAGTGGTTTCTCTGTTGCATTCAGGGCAGCCTGCCAGTTTATTACTGCAGAGTAACTGTGCTGTAGTTGTGTTTTGGTTGTATTTTGTCTTTTATTTTAATTTTTTGTATTTTATTTCCTTTAACAGTACTTTATTTTATTTTGTCTTAATTTAATGTATGCTGGTTTTTAACACTTTTGCGTTTGTTTTTTCCGATGTAAAGTACTTTGGTACTATGGTCATGAACTTTGGGTCATGACCGAAAGGGCAAGATCCCGGATACAGGCGGCCGAAATGAGCTTTCTCCGCAGGGCGGCCGGGCGCACCCTTAGAGATAGGGTGAGGAGCTCGGTCACCCGGGAGGAGCTCAGAGTAGAACCGCTGCTCCTCCACATCGAGAGGAGCCAGCTGAGGTGGCTCGGGCATCTGTTTCGGATGCCTCCTGGGCGCCTTCCTAGGGAAGTGTCTGGAGAGAGGGAGGTCTGGGCATCTTTGCTTAGACTGCTGCCCCCGCGACCCGGTCCCGGATAAGCGGAAGAAAATGGATGGATGGATGGAAGTACTTTGATTTGACTGTTAGAAATGTTCTGTTCATTGTAAATAACGTAGCTTTGCCTCAGAGAGAACATAGTGGGGTTGCAGTAAGTTTACACTTTTAAGGAAGAGCAGTCCTGTTAAGAAATGTCAGTGAAATGAAGGGCCATATGAAAAATGTAATTTGTTTGGAGTGTTCATTCTTTATAATGATGTTATTTGAAAAATCCAATAACCCAAACAGGCGAGCAGCGTTCTTTACTAGAGGCCGGGTAGCTCAGTCAACACCATCCAAGCTAAAGATGTTATCTTTTTAAGTCCTCATACTCTTTATACGTTTTCCAATCCATCGTCAGGACCTCGATTTCTCTTTTCTCTGAGCAGCATAGTGGGAGCGAAGCTGAAATAAATTCAGTGTCACTCAAGATTTAATCAGACACCTTTAGCATCAATGTTGAGAAGTCCTTCAGCAGCACAGAGACAAGACACGGTGCAAGGCTGAGGCTGGCAGCTTTGAAATGCCGGTGGGCGGATGCATACTGATGATAATGATGAGGAGGAATAAAGGCTTCCAGAGAAACGGAGCTGGTGATTGTGGGGTGGTTAGTTTGAAGTGGAAAGACGCCGGGGTGGAGTAAATTCAACATGCTCTCTGTCCAATTAATGAAAACTTATACTGTACACTGGCTGTTTTAAAATCGTACTTTCATCTTTCTTTCTTTCTTTTCTTGTTTTTTTTTTTTAAACAGCCAGTGCTGTTTGCTATTGGAAACGAGGCTGATGAATAAAATCAAACAGTAAAGTTGTGGGCTATAAAACCAAGTCACTGAGAAGACAAAGCAAAAAATAAACACAATTTTAAAAAGAACATGTTTAAAATGTTAAACATTTGTTGTGCGATGCTTCCATGTAGTCAAATTCATCTGCATAAATTAAGATCCATTCATGTCTGTTCTAACAAGGAAAGAAAACACCATTCATCTGTCTGGTGTTAAAGTGCCCCACTTAGAAGAGGACTTTCATTTAGATGAATGGAAACTGATTGCCAATAATGAGATGGCTATTTTGGCTTGGTATCTGTGCAGAGCCCCCGATGAAAAGTCCTAAAGGCCACACTAAAGCATTAGCCTAATTAGCCTGATTTTAATGCCAAACACAAAGCTCACATTGTAGACTGAGGTATAGTAAATAGAGGCCATACATTTGAGGCACTAATTCAATTATTCCTAATGGAAAGACCGTTTTGTGAGGACTGGTGGGCTAGAAGAGCAGAAAAGATTCATCCAGTCAGACGACGTTGCATCTCAGTTGTCCATGGGTAAGGAAGCAACATAAACCCAGATTATTAGTGTATGATCAAAATTCTGAACAATATAACAATGCTCAGGAGTGTAAACAAGATAACCAATGTTAACAAAACAATACAAGAACACAATGTAACTAAAAGAGAACCAGACTTTGGCCTGTTAATTCTATCAAACAGACAAAAGAAAAGAAAGGCCGTCAACTACCTGTCAGGCTACTGGAGACAAGTTTCCTGTGCACAGATAAAGAGCGGTCAGTCACTAGATGCTAAACTAACACACACCAAGGCTAATACACAGGAAGGCTAATGCACAAATGAGCCAGTGAATACCAGGCCTAACCACAGACCGTAAACAAGTTGTTCTACATAAAAACAGAGGTGCTAGTGAGGTTAGCTGTTTGCACACTGACAGCCACCCTGAAAGTCCATACAGCAGTTTCTTTCCAGCAGGTCCTCTCTAGGCTGAGTGGTGAGGCAGACTAAACCAGCGCAGTACAAGAGGGGAACATGGTCTTCTCTCAGGACAGATCCCCCAGTGTTTGTTTCACCATCTGTGAACTAACCAGCGCACGAAATATGAAGAATAAAAGCTTCAGGAGACAGCTCTCCATGACACTCACCGTGAGTGTAAGTTACTGTTGTACTGCTTCAGTTTTAAAGTTCTGTGTTTTAGGTAACACACCCCAAACCTCCTCCTCACGTGAACATCTTACCTCTATATACTAAGTCTTCTAACTGCTTCCTTTGCTTGTGTCATAATTGATGTTGGCATCAAAGGAGGTGCCCAAGGCGGCCAGGCTTCCCCTGGCAGACAGGTGTGCCCCCTCCTCCAACACCACCATCACCCACCCATGGATTGTAAAAACATAGTATTTGTTTGTTGATGGCACTGAAACGAGCTTTAACATTCAGTGCCTCTACTGCCACACATGAAAACTCATTTTCATCTTCAACTGAAGGATGTTTTCACGGGCTGCAGACATGCCATGCTTCAGCTGACAGGCAACTCTCGTGTAGCTGGCCTTTGGGAAGGATCTAATGCGTAAGTGTCAAAATGAGCTGAAGGAAACAGCCATGAGGAGATTCAGTACCATGACTCACTGATTCCAGCTCTTCTAAATGTAGGCTATGTTCAGTGCTTTAATAGTAGCTACTGTGTAGCTACTATTAACGCACTACCCCTAAAATATTGAAACTGTTCTCCTGTAAAAATGACTCTGTGTGTCCTTTGTGCCAGCAGACTATTAAGACCAACAGCTGTTTGATAACGTCTAGTGACTGCAGTGACTATGACCAGCACCAGTACAGACTGGAGGTGGGGAACAGGCTATCGCAGTACTTTCAAACAAGTATACAGCACAAACATGTAGGACGACGTCTTGTTTAACACAGTATTATGCACAGGGAAGTGCCACTTTTGTACAAATTCTTGCCCTGCAGCACCACAAGTTAGCACTGTTGCTCAGCAAGCCCATTAGCACAGATGTCTGAATGAACTACAAAAGTCATCCAAACAAACATGCATTTCATGTCGCCGACCGGCACCGTCCTATAGCCCGGGCCAGAAAATGTTGTTGTCTGCAGAGCATATCTCCCTTAAAGGTGGACTCCCAGAAGCTGGCCCCACGGTTCCTGTGTCCCTTTGAGGTAGAGCGAGTCCTGCATCCGACGGCAGTGCGGTTGTGGCTGCCCAGCTCCATGCGCATCCATCCCATGTGCCATGCCTTCCAGCTAAAGCCTGTCTCCACCAGTCCACTGAACCTGCCTGCCAAGTGACCACCTCCTCCTGTTGAGGTAAATGGTGTCCTGCAGACTCTGTTCACTGTCTTTTGGATGTGCGCCGCCGGGGCCGTGGCTTCCAGCATCTGGTGGACTGGGAGGGCTACGGTCCAGAGGAATGCTCTTGGGCTCCCTATTCCTTCATCTTGGATCCCTCCTTGGTGCAGGACTTCCACTTGTCACACCCAGACAAGCCTCGTGGGTTGCCCAGTGGCTCCTGTTGGGGGGAGTACTGTCACATCTGTAGCTGGCACCTCCGCCCCCTCATGTGCCAACAACTGAACTCGGCGAGAAGGCATGCCTGGCACAGCTGACACCAATCTGTCTGGCTGTACTTAAGACAGGCACTGGCGTGTCCACATCACCAGTTTGTCCTCGTCTGCTACCTGACTGTCCTGGTTCAACTCTTACCCGATTGTCTTGTATGCTGTCCTGCTTATCCTGATCTCCGGTGTGGGTGCGACCCCTCAGCAATCTCCAATGCTGAACAACTTACCCACACGCCACCCTGCTTATTCTGATCACTGGTGTGGCTACAGCCTCTACTCCTCCACCATCTACCCCCCCACAGACCTCCGGTATGGAAGCAACTCCTCTACTCACTACCCAACCAGCTACAGCCTCTACTCCTCCACCATCTACCTCCACTCCCCTACTGGAGCAACCCTTGTCCATCTGCAGCCCCCACTCCTCTACACTCTGCCTCTACAGATCTCTGGCGCTGGTCCTACTCCTTCACTCACTGCCAGTCCAGCTATAGTCCACCTCCCCCTCTCCTTCATTCCAGCCATCTTGGGAGCTCCTGCAACATGGCCTCCAGGTTGCTCTCCTCACAATACCTACCAGCCGTCGAGTCGAATCATCCCCACTGCTGAGACCTGCTGTGTTGGTGTTTGTTCCCCTGTCTATATTCTAATAAAACTGTTTCACTTGCTCTGAGTCCGAGTGCTGCCTCTTGGGTCCGTCTGTTGTTCTCACCTGACGGCACAGGCCGTATCATTATAGATGCTGCTACAGGTGTTGTCTGAACCCTGAACCTGAGAAGAGGGCTGAAGGGATTCCTATGTGTTTGCATGTGTGTCTGTTTGTATACATTCAAAATAAAGCAGACATCCAGTGTGTTTATAAAGTATCTGGCCTATGCAGAAGATGAAGGTCAGATAATCCCATCTACATTAACTAAATTAACTACATCCATCCATTCATTATCTATACTGTAATATACTGGCCTGATTATAAATCCTCCAAGGGTGCTTTAGCTAATTACCTTAGCTCTACCATCAGATGTTTGATCACTTCACTTTAAAACCATCCAATTTGTTGTGCTGGATGACAGATGATCTGTGCTTTCTTTTTGCCTTTACGGTCGAGCAAAACTATCAGACATTCTGATATTTTATTGTAAGCATAGCAGAAGTGTTAACATAGTGTAGTCAAGCCAAGTATGATTTGCTGCTGTAAATTCTATGTGGTGAAAGATTTACTGGTGTTGGAACAGACTGCTGACTGTAGCTGACCTTTTACTGCATCAGACAATTTGTAACCTAATTTGTAGAAAGTTCAAGTCTAATGAATATCTCATCTCCATGTTTCTGTTCACTACATGTTTTATAACACAAATCTGTTTTAAAGTTTTTGGGCCTGTTCAAATTAAGTCTGAGACAAGATCAAATCCTGTCTCAAGTGAGAATATGTCAAATTTCCAGTTGTGTGACACAAGTTCATATCAGTTCTCTGGTCAGTTGAGTCAAGTTCAAACCAGTTCTATAGTCACTCAATACAAGTTCAAACCAGTTCTGTAGTTACTCAATACAAGTTCAAACCGGTTCTATAGTCACTCAATACAAGTTCAAACCAATGAGCAACTCAACTGTGAGAAGTTCACTTCAAGACTTGACTCAGCTAAGAGTCAAGTCAAACGGTGACGTGTAAACACTGATAACCAATTGGTCAGAGAAATTTGCCACTGCTACACGGTGATCTTGCCACCAATGAACCTGGATGTTTACATGTGATGACACCAGTCGCTCGTTCTTCATTCATTCATAATAGTAGCTGCCACCTCACTCTCACGAGTGTTACATAGGGTAAACTCTATGGTGACAGAGGCCTCGAGCCTCCGTTACTATACAATGTAACCATTACATTACATGAACCACCACATCCTATATCTTATCATGTAAACCCATAGCTTACTGAATGTGATCATATGAGCACAATGGCTACAGCTAGGCCTGATAGGTAGACCTAGCTAGCTGGCAAGTTAGTGGGTTACCACATCTCCGAAAACACAGGAGCAAATTTGTAATTGACTTTACTTGGATAGGTTGACCACATATTTGAAAACTAGATGGTTACTTTCTATCAAAGTTATCTACAATAGAAAACAAAGCACCTGGTACCAAAGGTGACCCAGCACACATCGCTGACTCCAAGTCCACCACCTTCTTCTCCTCTGCTTTGTTCACCTACTCTATTTTAAGTCTCCTCATACTTCACAAGTAGAAAGCCTTTCTGGTCTCTGAATGGTGACCATGAAAATGATTGTTACTTTGAGTGAGTCCTTATTTTTGTTACTTACTTTTGTTACCCTGTTGAGTCTGAAGTTCATAGCGCTGGTGTATCATACAGTTAGCATTATGAGCACAAATGAACCCTTTAACAGTTTGGACCTCTGTTTTCAAAGTGTTTATTATCATAACTATACAGTAAAAAGCCATTGTGCTAGAAATGTACCTGAGACAAGATGGCACCAGTGTGTATGGCCTGCCGTCTATCGCTCCTAATTCTGTTTTTGTGTTGTATTGTTAATTTTTTTTATCCGGAATGGCGACTCTCTTTTGTCGTATGACCGTCAAACTCTGCTGAATCTGCGATCGGATGTTTCAAACTTTGTGCAGTTTGATCGTCCTGGGCACAGGTCTCTACCTCCGTTTTTATCAGGAATATCTGCTGACCTTTGCCGCGTTCCAGCTCTCCCATTCAGGGGGAGGAGGAGGCAGAGACGTCAGGGCAGGCGAGGTGGACAGCTGGTAGGAGGCGGAGGCAGAGGCAGAGGCAGAGGCGAGGTGGACAGCTGGTAAGACTAAAGGCCTCCTTGACGAGTTTTTCCTCAACATCTTTGATTCAGTATGCTTCGACTGCCAGCCTCTGGGCTTCGTGGCGTTCTCTGGACCCTGTCCGCTCATTGCTGGTTGGCTCGGATTGGGGGACAAGGTGGCTTCGTAGCTGTCTATGCCGATGTGGGATTAACCGCTCGAATCTATGGCCACTGAAGCATGCCTTCAGGCTGGCTGGCTCCCGAAATTTGGATTTTCTCTGTGTGACTGAGACCTGGCTAGGTGTGGGTGAGTCCAAAGCTCTTCTTGAACTGCAGCCACCTCACTGTACTTTTCTTAATTCCCCGAGGCCATCGGGTCATGGAGGGGGAATAGCTACTGTTTACAAAACGACTTTTAAATGCAAGCAGATTTTTATCATTACCTTCTTTCTCCAACTTTGAGTTGTCCTTATTTGAGCTGGGTCATTCTCCAGCCTTATTGTGGGCTGTGATTTATCACCCACCTAAGTTCAATAAGGATTTTATATGTGCCTTTTCTGATTTCTTGGTCAATTTTATGCCCATATATGACCAGGTTTTAATTATTGGGGATTTTAATACCCATGTCTGTTGTCCTGACAAACCTTTAGTTAAGGCTTTTTTAGATCTTATTGATTCTTTTAATCGTACCTAATTTGTGGCTGGTCCTACCCATGAGCATGGGCACACCTTGGACCTTGTCTTATATTATGGTGTGCCAGTTCGTGAATTAGAAATCTGTGATGCTGTGTTCTCTGATCATTTGCCTGTGTTATTTGAGATTGATTTTATTTGTGATACAACTGTACCTTGTGTTACTCCACGGCGTTGCTGTACGTTTAATTCTTCCACTTCTGTTCAGTTCTCTGCTATCTTTAGTGAAAATCTTGTAATTTCTGACTCTGTGGACACAGAGGAGCTTGCATTAGATTTTCACTCTACTTGTCAGGCTGCCATGGCACCACTGAAGGTTAGGCGGCCTAGGGCTAAGTTTGAGCCCTGGTTAAATGAAATGTCCCACGCTGCCAGGCGTGTCGTAGGGCTGAGCGCAGGTGGAGAAAAGATAAATTATATGTATCACTTCAGATACTAAGACACTCTTGGCATCGTTATCAGAAAATTGTGAAAAATCTTAAGAGAAATTATTTGTCTAACATTGTTCAGTCGAACTGTCATAAGCCTCGTGTTCTGCTTAAGGTTATTGATTCTGTTCTGAATGTTCCTCAGGTTGCCTGTGTTGAGTCCTCCTCTGCCCTTTGTCAAATTTTTACATTTCTTCAATGATAAGGTTCTCTCTACTAGAGCTCAAATTTTATGATTTTCCTGTTTCTCGTTCCTGCCCTGCTATTTTTGATCAGTTTGAGTGTGTGTCTCTGTCCAGTTGCCAGGAGATTGCTGGGCGTTTGAAATGGTTTTTATATGTGAATTGTTGGTATGGTTTGAAAACTCATTCATTCTTGTTCGTGTTTTGATACTATTTATTGGTGTGATCTTATCTGTATTGATTGATATCTTATTTTTCAGAATCAGAATCAGCTTTATTGGCCAAGTGTGTTGGACACACGAGGAATTTGACTCGGGTACATCGGCTCTCAAAGTGCAAACAGTGAACCATCATATGGCTGTGTAATATAACAAAATAGCAGTACTAACATCAACAACCAGTGCAAACTTGAAGCATAATCTGTAGTAATGCATTTGAACTGTGTATTCACACAAACACACTCTTCAAACATGCACTTAGCAGTTTGAAATAATTATAAGAGATGATAAATGTTGAGACTGAAAAATGTTAATTATGGAGCGAATGTTGGCTGGTGCTTAGGGAAACATTTTTTAATGAATATTCTGTCTCTGCCTCACTCTCCCTCCTGCTCTCTGTCCCTCCTGAATCACATTTCCACAGGAGACAATTCGGATGTATGTTGCTGACCGGCTGCTGCTCTGCTGGTAAATACATCCATAGAAAAATGATGAGAGGGAGAGAGTGTGTGTGGCTCGAGTTTCATTTCATATATCAAGAAGCAGTTTAACATTCCTATGATTGAAATAAATCAGTGTGGAAACAATAGCACAAGATGTCTGGAGGTTTCATTTTTGCCATCATGGGTTCATTTGGAACTACACTTGCATGTCAGCCAGGTAGTGATCTCTTAGAGTTAGCTGTATTGTCATTATTGTCAAGCTGAGCAGTTATTTACAATAGTTTTCAATGCATCTTTGGCATAATAAAAGACCAGGCTGTGGTCCTTCAAAAATATACTGTTTGTTCAGTGAAACAACCTAAAGCCAAAATGTTGCATGTTACTGTTTCTCAGCCTATTTCATACCAAAAGCACTTGGCTTGATCAAGACATATACAATATGTGTATACAGTATGTCTGAAATACTTATGACTACACCACACAGTGACAGATTGTTACCAATATGAAATGTTAAAAGCACCACAGTAATGCGTGCTTGGTATCAAATAGCACAGAACAGAAAAAGGAATGATTTTAAGGATTATCACTCTAACATTCTTGTTTGTGTTCAATATGAAAGAACAGTCTGGTAGGCGCATACAGAAACACAGCGTGAACATCAGGTACATCAAATGAACTGTGTCTAATGAGATGCATCCCAGCTGGCGCCGAGTGTCAGGTTATAATGAGTAAGAATGACCAAAGGTTCCTGGAGGGGAAGCGAGGGTTCATATCAAGATGCTTCCTTGGAAAAGTGCCATGATGTGTGGAGACAGGAGAGAGGCAAAGGGACGAGCAGTAGGCACATCAAAGCCCGCAGCTGGCTGGGTGTCGGCCAGGTTATAGGGAAGGGCTAGCACAGGCCACAATGCCTTTCCACTGATGAGAACAACATATGATCTGTACAGACCATACTGCAGTGAAAAATAAACTGTGAGGCTCTAAAAGCTCCTTCAGTATTGATCGTTTACAGCATGGTATATTAAGTGGCTCTTAACAGCATCTCAACTATCCATTTGAACTCTGCCACTGTTGATTAGCTTGCTTTGGGATTTGATGGAAATGCAATTTAAACTCAGAAAGACCAGGCCTATGACAACACTTTCTCTTTGTCTGTGTCAGATTTTTGTGGCATCAGGGCTGAAGGATATTTAATAAACCTGTTGCAAATTACTGCCAGTTGCTCCAAATACTGCAGCACGCAATGGTTCAGTTTAGCAGCGTATTTACCAACACTGATGATGTAATGCTGTGCTCCATTTAAAGTTGGAAGAGTTCCAAGTCAGATACTCCAAATGGAACGCCCCCGGAAATCAGAATTCCTACTCAGAAAGTCAGAGTAACCACACCAACCACAACTTTAAAATCCAAGATGGCTGGACCGTGCATCAACAGCTGTGAAGGCTGCAGTAATATAGCATTTATTAGCACTTCTGTCCTGTTTGTGTCTTACTATAACAGTCAGACAAACAGTACTATCCAACCTTTGTGTGTTGGCTTGTTGCTACAACGTCTGTATGTGCTGATACCGCATACTGTGTGGTTATATACTAGCATTGCTAAAAGCCGCCAGTAGTGGCTAACAACAGCAAACCCTGTCCATTTTGGTTTTAACACTTGTCGTACTGGAATGTGGTCAGCTTGGGTGTGACGTCATTCTCAGCACTGACTTCCGACCTCTGAGGTAAATGAAAATGAGCTCACCTGCAGCTGAGTTAATCTGAACATACCCCCACTTAGGATCTGATGCCTGTATTGTGGCGCGTGTGAGAGAGAGTAGAGGAAAGTTTAAGTTTACAGTGACTGAGCTTTGGTTAAGGAAACCAAAAACATACTGTATTTTAGAACTTTGTGTAGTCTCCTGCCAGTCAAATCATTTTTATTTCGTTCAGTAATTGAAGCATGTTTTGACTTTGAAAGCCTGTATGAGTCCCTTACATTCTCCTCTGAGCGATGCGATTTACAAACACCCTCTCCCTCCTCAAATGTGGTCTTAACTCCTAAGAGAAGTCAGACGCCTAGCAGCTTCCATACTGACAGCAGCACCGCAAATTTTACACCTGCTTTCTCTGTTAAATTTCAGCTGCAGTTCCCTGTGTAGCAACGCTGGCAAATCACGTGCTGAGGGTGTTTTATATAGAATTTGTATAAATTCCCTTCTCTCCTATCTGATTTTTGCAGCCCCAGGGCCACCTTAAGACACATATTGCATGAGACCAGACATGCAGGTTTCTTTTACTCTCCCTGACAGAGAACCCCACTCCTATATGAAGTTTAGTGCCAGAAAATGAGCTGCAAAATCTTAGTAAACATCCCCCATTGTCTGAGTCTTATTATTCAATTAACTATGGCTACAGAAACATTGAAGTGGAGTTTCAGCCAAAGCCCAGTGCAGAACTGCACAAGAGGCTGACTGAACATCAGAAACAGACAACTGAGCCATGCACATGACAACTCAGCAAACCTATTAGTGGGTCCAGAATTTTACGTGGATCCAACTCAGACTTCGGTGTGTGATGTGGGACTGGATGCAGTCATCATTCCATAGCAGTACAGAGAATCATTTTGTTTAATATTGTTTGCTCTTCTTCTCTATCATTTGCAAGCAGAAGCAGCTTGCACTGAGACATGTAGCGCACACCACCGGTTGGCCCACAGCCAGCTTTTCAGAGGGACCTCAAATACAAGGAGGTAATGAAACAGGGATGTGAGGCCAGCTTGTAAGCTGCAGTGACAGCCAGCAGGTAGCATGGCTAACAGGATGAGACTGTGAGCATGCAAGCTGTGATGGAGCATGTCATTATTAGGTCAGGTGTATGTAAGGGCATGTACAGATCACACATGTATCCATCATCAGCATCAGGTTCTGACCCAGTAGAGCCTGGATGAGCTTCAGATTGACGTCCTGACATTCACACTATGTGGCTGATTAATGAAGTCAGAGGCCGTTAACACTGATCACAGAGGCATACACAGGTCCAGCCATGCACACACGCTTTCCAACATACACACACAGTTGTTTTATGTGTAATTGATTCATTGTACATTGTCTGTGTAAGCTTTATTGTTTTTGCAGCTCATTTTTTGGCATTAAACAGTGAACATGAACGTATATAGAACCCCCAGCCTGATCACTGATGCAGAGGGAGCTGTAACCAGTGTTTAAGTCAGGATAAAGCAGATTTAAAATTTACAGCATTGCTGTCAGTATGGTAACTGCTATTCATTTGAGATATCATCAGCATTAAGAGCGCACTTGAGGGTGTTTCACATGGGAGGAACTTATACAGGCTTTCAGGTCACACCATTCTTCAATTACTGAATGAAATGACAGGCGAGCTGGCTGGCAGAAGACCATGATTTCAGTTCAGAAATACAGTATGTTGGCTGGCTTCTTCAATAAATATTAAAGCAGTAAATGTACAGTTTCTTCTACCCTCCATCTCAGCCAACACATACGCAGTACATGCACCAGGTCCTCATTAGCAGGGGTACATTGAAAATAGCCCTGCTGTGGGTGCGAGATTGAAAAATTGCAGTGACATTTTGAGCACCTGATGGTAATTTGCAAGAGGTTTAGTCAAACTGATGGTTTTCTTATTATACAATACAAAAAAGACTGCAGCTCTGAAGAGTCATGAATCCACATTAACTGAATGTACATTCAGTAGGAAGCCAACATTAGTGCACTGGTAGCCATGTCATAAAGCCATCCTGCTTCCAGGGCTGGTACAGTGGAGCCACTGTGAAAGTGCCTTCACCAACCATTAAGACTGCATGCAATGTCATGTCCTGACTTTGTGGGATATGGCTCAGGGCTTTAGTTGCCTAATGGACTTACTGAAGACCTTAGTACTTATTATGGTAGTAGACATTAGAGGACCTTCCTGCATTGCTCCTGACTGCTATGAAAAAAGATATCTCTTAGTTACTATTGGCATGTGGAGCAACAGGAATTACTTAAGCCTCCATGAATAATGATTTTGTGTGGAAGACCTGTAAGTGTCTCTCTAAGTATAAAGAAAGAAACAGCAAAAGAAACAAAAGTGAAACATCCCACTACAACACAGACCCTACATCACAGTGCTGTCTTTGGTGTAGACTCATGGTTCCATGACATATCATTGGCATCACTTCTGAAATTTAACAATGTTTTCAAGGTCTTCACATTTATTTAAAAAATTTGCTTATTTCCAAATAATGGAGTTGGAATGGAAGTATAAGGATAGAGAATGCTTGTGAACTTGTCAGTTTTGAGGAAGGCTAAGGAGGTCTGTGCCACTGACCCCCAGCAGGGATAGAGGGAAAGGGGGGGGGGGAACTAAAAGCAGAAGCGGAAGTATGGAGGTTTGAGTGTGAGTGGGTTAAATAGTGTGAAAACAGAAGAGGCCTAGTTCGGCTCCTGTCCCGCTCCCCAACATAATTACATGATCTCTATTTAGTGCCATGACAGTGTATCGGACCATCTCTGTGGGCAAATTTAAATTATATCCAGAACTACTGGATGGATTATCATTAAATTTGTTAGAAATATTTGTTGTCCACAGAGGTATATTCTGATTGACCTTGACTTTTCATCAGGTGCCATGATTAGGTCAAAATATGAAGTTATTCAGTAGCCACAAAATTACTGACATTACTTTGACATGACTTTAGGTTTTTCTGTTTCTCAGATATGAGGATTGTTTACTTGCAGACTGAATAACGTTGGGTTTTGGACTGTTGGTCAAGGAAAAATGAGAAGTGAAAAAATTTCCTTGGGCTCTGAGAATAGTATAAATAGTTTTAACATTCATTTTCTACCGCTTAGTCCCTGAACGGGGTCACGGGTGGGGCCGGAGCCAATCCCGGCCGGCAATCGGGCGAAGGCAGGGTACACCCTGGACAGGTCGCCAATCCATCGCAGGGCTAACACATAGACGAACAACCACACATACGCGCTCCTATGGGCAATTTAGAGACACCAATCAACCTAAGCTGCATGTCTTTGGACTGTGGGAGGAAGCCGGAGTACCCGGAGAGAACCCACGCAAGCACGGGGAGAACATGCAAACTCCACACAGAAAGGTCCCAGGTGGGGCCCGAACCCGGAACCTTCTCGCTGTGAGGCAACGGCGCTAACCACTGTGCCACCGTGCTGCTAGTTTTAACAGACAGACTCAATTATCACTTAGCTAAAATACAGATATTGGATATTGGCATCGGGGACATCAACATTAGCTTTCAGCGGAAACAGCATCAAGCAGTGTTCAGAGCAGAGGCACATTTCTGCTGCAGAAGAACTATTAAATTTTGCCCGCTGTGACATTTAGTTTTACTTCAGCTCTGTTTGAAACTAATTCAAGATTCAAGATTTTTATTTGCCATTTATGCATAAACAGACAGTCTAGGCATATAGGAATTCTTGTGCAGCTCTCCTTTCGAGTCAGGTAAGGAGTCAAAAGCCAGAAAGAACACTTAGTCTTAAAATTAAAAGTTACTTAAAGGCGACAAAGTATTAAAACACAATTCATAAAAATAGGGTAATAGTATTTCCCACAGTGAACTTCAAACATCACACTTAGTAATTCACATGGTGGAGCTGGATATGTCGGCAGGGAAAAAGCTGTTGTAAAGTCTAGTTCTGTGTGTGATGATACTGTCCGCCCTGCTGTGCCTGAGGCTGTAGGTGCAGTTTTTGTGTCTGAGCAGAGAGTGGCGTGGATCCCTGAGTATGTTCTCTGCCCTTTTATGATAGCGCTGTGTGTATAGTGTGTCCATAGCAGGCAGTTCAGTCCCAATGATCTTCTCTGCTATCTTTATGACCCTTTGAAGAGCCTTCCTCTCTGCCTGTGTGGTGTTACCATACCAGACTGTGATGCCAGTAGTGAGGATGCTCTCTACCAGTCCTCTGTAAGCCTGGGTGAGAGGGCAGTGGTTTAGCCCAGCTTTTCTGAGCCGCCTGATGAAGTATAGCCACTGCAAGGCTTTCTTCGCTGTGGCAGCTGTGTTCAGTGACCAGCTCAGGTCAGATCTCACCTGCAGGCCCAGGAACTTGTGGCTGTCAGTCCTCTCCACCTCAGTCCCTTTGATGGACAGAGGCAGCAGAGAGGAGGGGTTCTCCCTGAAGTCTACTATTATTTCTTGTCTTGTTTTTGCTGAAGATGAGGTCATTCTCCTCTCCATAAACAAGAATGTCGTTCTGTAAGCTTCTGTAACCCGACTCGTCTCCCCCCTTGATGAGGCCCAGAATGGTGGTATCATCAGCATATTTAATGATGATGGTGTTGTCCTGGTTGGAGACAGTCGTGGGTGTACAGGGTGAAGAGTTTGGGGCTGAGACAGCAGCCCTGCGGTGAGCCTGTGCTGATTGTGAACTCAGCAGACATCCGCCCTCCCATTCTGACCACCTGTGGTCTTTCAGTCAGGAAGTCCAGAATCCAGTTACAGATGGGAATTGGGACACTGAGATCTGTCATCTTCCCAATCAGTCTGCCCAGGCGAATGGTGTTGAATGCAGAACTATAGTCCAGGATCCTAGCATACGTACTGCTGTTGTTCAGGTGTTTCAGGGTGTGGAATAAAGCCAGAGCCGTCGCACCATCTGCTGATCGGTTGGGGTGGCAGGCAAACTGGAGGGGGTCTACAGTGTCCGGGAGCATGTGGTTAATGTGTGCGAGGACCAGTTTTCTAAGCACTTTATGGTGACTGATCTGAGTGTCACTGGCCTGAAGTCATTCAGAGTGGATGTGTTTGAGGGTCTTAGGGACTGGTATGATAATGGATTTTTTTTGAAAATGAAAGGACTACTGCTTGGGTTAAAGACAGGTAGAAGATGTCTGTGTACACAAGCTAGTTAGCTGATCAACTAGCTAGTTGATCCCCACAGGCTCTCAACACTCTAGGGGGGACACCGTCTGGTCCCGCCGCCTTACGGGGGTTTACCTATCTCAGGGCCTTCAGGACCTGTGTGTGTGTCACCTGAAAAGCGATGTCCCCGGGGTTGCAGGGGGATTTTGAGGGTGTGTATGTAGTCATCCTGTCAAACCTTGCATAGAAGTTGTTGAGGCTGTCCGGGAGGGTGGCATCCTGGGGGGCTGTGTTTGTTGATTTGTTCCTGTAGTTCAGTGGTTCTCAAACATTTTCTGTCATTCCCCACTTAAGAGGGTGGGCGAATTTTCAAGCCCCACTTGTCAACAAAATGATAAAGAAATTGGCCAATTTTAAAATTTCAAATGTATTGAAATATCAAATAACACTAAGTTCAAAACAGATAAAATATGGGTTCAATTGTTTTATAACTTAGCCTTGGCTTGCAACTGTATCGTTTGACAGGTGATAGTTTTCAATTTTGCAGCACTTGTCTCATCCAGCATAATCGACACCATGTCTAGAGCAGCAGGGAGAATCCTGGATGTCCTGGTGTTGTTATTCATGTAGTAGCTCTCCAGTTTTCTGAAGTATGCTCCTTTGCAGCTCTGATGGTCTTCTGTAGCTTGTACCGGGCTTTCCTGTACTCCGCTTGACTTGATACTCCGACTTAAAAGCCTCTCATCTCTTCCTGATTTTCTGTTTTATATCCCTATTGAACCATGGTTTCTGGTTGGGGAAAACACGGACAGTTCTAGCTGGTGTGCATATGGATGTGCAGCAGCTGATGTAGTCACTCACAGTCTCTGCATATTCATGGATGTCGTCTGTGGCCCCTTTGAAGATGCTCCAGTCTGTGGCCTCTAGACAGCCCTGCAGGCTGGCCTGTGCACAGTCGTTCTAGGTTAGCTCTGGGTAAGCATCCAACGTGCTCGGGTCAAAATCTCCAAAAAAGACTGCACTCTCTTAGCACTAACAAAGTCGCCCGGTCATAAATAAAGTTTGCGGTATTTACTGTTGCTTTAACACAGCACAAATAATCAAAAAAGAGACAAAAGAGAAACAACCTGACTCTGAGTGAACTGCGACATCGCACACCAAGGAGCGCCATCTTTATGCTATATAACTAATTCCCATATTTTCCTTTTTGTATCGGCATTGTGAAAGGAAATATTGCCCAGGCTGTGAAACTCAAGCATTCAACAATTATTCCAGAAGTAAGCAGTGAAAGATATCTCATCATTTTGACTTAAGGTCATTGTTCTGCAGTCAAAGACTACAGCCCTTTCTAAATACAGCCGGGGACAGTACTTATGACTTTTTAAGCAAGCCTCTAGCAACAGCGACTCCGAAACTAATTTGTGAAACCATAACAAAATGACTGCTGTAGGGTTTCTGCTTAAGAACTTTATAAGGAAGTTGTTGGAACAGTAATTAACATTCGTTGGTAGAAACTGAGTCAAGGTGTTAAGGCTTCAGGGCGCCAGCATGTACTTTTTGCAAGATTTTTGTTTTATTAGTTTCTTGAATGTGTTGTGGTTATTGTTTAATGAAACAGTTTGACATTTTGAGAAATATAATCATTTGCTCTCCTGCTGAGAGTTAGAGAATACTGACACTGGTTAGTATGCGTCTGGATCCAGGAGATGGTTGGCACGCGTACAGCTTAGGATAAAGACTGAGGGCAGAGGGAAACCACTGGACTGTCTCCTCCAAAGGTAAGGTGTTCCACTCACTAGCACCTCTCAGGACTTTGCTATAAAATGTTATTTCTGCTTTGCTTTACTCATTCAAAAACTGAAGTGTTGGACTATTGCTTGGCTAGGCAAAGTGATGTTCTGAAGTTTTGTTGACAGGTTTTACTAGACAGAGCTAGAATAGAAAATGAGAAGTAAATTAAAACTTCTGACCTTGGTAAACAGTGCCCCCTTGGCTGCCAATGCATCTTCCCCTCTTCCGTTGGGGTAGCACTCATACCGTGCATCCAGGATTGGGTAGCGGCTAGCCAACATCAGCCCACTGTTCAGGAATTTGAACCTTGAGCAGCAACCTTTCCAGCCGTACCGCCCAACATCACTCAGCACATAGGGAAAATAGTGATGCAGCTGCCGTCGCAGTCTGGTTGTTGATCCATGGTCAAACACCTCCTGTAGAGCCAGGAAATCCAAGTTAGCAGGAAAAAAGGCAGAGATCTCGTGGTCAAAAGTCTCATCCCCATGACGGCGTTTTCGTCCTGGACGCTTAAAGATTGATGTATGAGGAACATGAGAGAGAGTATTGTTTGGGGATATCGCTACATTGCTGTCCCCTCCATGGTAACGAGCAAGAGACTCCCTGGAGGCAGTCATGCTGCCTGCGTCTCCTCCTCCTGCCTGTTCCCCAGGACGATGGTTCTCTGTTTCAACGGCCTGCTCCTGGGTGCTCGGTTTTGGGGCACTGATGCTGATCTGAACTCCTGAGGTGTGAGGTGGGCAGTCTGTGAAGGGTTTTGTCTGGGTCCCCTCCCTGTGCACGGGGCAGTCCTGATGGCTGGGGCCACTCTGTGGCCTTGTGGAATGCATAGGGCAGTCTGGAGTCTCCCCTGAGGTGTGAACAGGACAGTCGGAGCCGTTGTTAGCATGTGCGGAATGGAGGGGGCAGTCTTCTGTGGCATCAGCTGAGTCTGGGTGAATTGAGCATTCAGAGGGGCCCTGGTCCCCTGCAGTGGGGTGAACAGGGCACTCGGTGGCACCTGAGGGGTGAACTGGGCACTCGGTGAGGGGTTCAGTTTCAACATTGGCTGGGACATTGTTGGGGTGTGTTTGGTCTGGGCGCTGGCCCAGAGAGGAGGTACGACGGAAACCTGTGGCAAGGCTGCTGAAAGATGCTGCGCTGATAAATTGAAAAGAAAGAAAGAAAAAAGAAATAAAGAAGTGTTCAAATGTTAATTTTACTGCTGCCAAGACGTGATTAGGAGGAGTTCAGGAGAAATCTCTCCTCACCTGATGGAAGTGTTTGTAGGCGAATCAATGTAGATTTTAATCTGAGGCCGACTGGCACCATTGCAGATCCTCTTCCCCACTTCACAGGCTCTTCTGTGGGTGTCTGACAGGTTGTTGAACCTGGCCAGGGACTCTGGCAGCAGGCATGCGTTGGCACTGCAGAAACAAAAGCTTTTGCCTTGTGGCCTCCATTCCCCAGTACCTACGCCCCCTAGTCCTGCTTGGCCCTGCTCGGCCTGGTGTTTGTCTGGTCTGCACAAGATAAGAAAAAAAAACAAAACCATGGGAGGTCAAACAGAAGCTCTAGAGTGCAAAATATCAAAATCCTGACATTTTAGAAAATAAGCTTTCACTTTCATGTTTCACTCTCAGGTGAAGCCAGTGGCTGGTTAGCTTAGCCTAGCATAAAGCCTGGATGCTGGGTAAAACATCAGTCTTGATAAAGCACCCCTAAAGCTCACAATAATTAACACATTATATATCATTTATTTAATGTGCACAGTGACCTCCTGGTGCCTCAGCTGTTGTCTAACAGCCTGATAAAGTAGTTCCTCTAGAAATAGTTCCATAGTTAGGCAGGCTGTTCCTGCCTGTTTCCAGGCTTTATACTAAACTAAGATAAGATGCTGGCTTAGCTTTGTATTTTGCAGAATATATACAGTGGGTACGAAAAGTATTCAGACCCCCTTAAATTTTTCACTCTTTGTTATATTGCAGCCATATGCTAAAATCATTT
>NW_018128253.1:598386-600172 GCF_001952655.1 Monopterus albus | reverse complement strand
GGGGCTTTATGGCAGAGTGGCCTGACGGAAGCCTCTCCTCAGTGCAAGACACATGAAAGCCTGCCTGGAGTTTGCTAAAAAACACCTGAAGGACTCCAAGATGGTGAGAAATAAGATTCTCTGGTCTGATGAGACCAAGATAGAACTTTTTGGCCTTAATTCTAAGTGGTATGTGTGGAGAAAACCAGGCACTGCTCATCACCTGTCCAATACGGTCCCAACAGTGAAGCATGGTGGTGGCAGCATCATGCTATGGGGGTGTTTTTCAGCTGCAGGGACCGGACGACTGGTTGCAATCGAGGGAAGGATGAATGTGGCCAAGTACAGGGATATCCTGGACGAACACCTTCTCCAGAGTGCTCAGGACCTCAGACTGGGCCGAAGGTTCACCTTCCAACATGACGATGACCCTAAGCACACAGCTAAAATAACGGAGTGGCTTCACAACAACTCCGTGACTGTTCTTGAATGGCCCCGCCAGAGCCCTGACTTAAACCCAATTGAGCATCTCTGGAGAGACCTGAAAATGGCTGTCCACCAACGTTTACCATCCAACCTGACAGAACTGGAGAGGATCTGCAAGGAGGAATGGCAGAGGATCCCCAAATGCAGGTGTGAAAAACTTGTTGCATCATTCCCAAAAAGACTCATGGCTGTATTAGCTCAAAAGGGTGCTTCTAGTAAATACTGAGCAAAGGGTCTGAATACTTATGACCATGTGATATTTCTGTTTTTTTTTTTTTTATAAGTCTGCAAAAATGTCAAAAATTCAGACTGAGCTGTGCTTTAACAGAAGGGGCTGACGGGCTGCAGGGGGAGTGTTGTAAGCATGATATGACCACATTGTGATGAGTCAGCGTGAGCGGCTTCATTCACATTTCCAACCCTGGAGTTCCCATTGTGTTTTGGTTAGCCATGCTGCTAATGTAGCCTACTCTACCTTAGGACCTATTCTACCACCAGTGTGTCGGCACTGATAGATAAAAAAACACTGTAACATTCAGTGCTAACAAAATGCATGATGTGTCGTTGTTGTGCTTTAACTGTGGCCCAGGTTTGACAGTGAATAGCAGTGAATGCTCATTCTAACAAGGTAAAAAATATTAATGTTTTTCCTTAAAACTCTGGAAGGGGGGGTACTCCGGTCTCCGGTGTTAGCATAACATAAGCACCAGGTAGTGTACAGGCTATGGGTCAAACACAAGCTTCAGGTGAACCAGTGGATAGAAGCAAATGTACTGTAAAACATCCAGCTGGGACCCAGAGTGGTCACAGAACCCCAAACAGTGCTGGTAGGTTTGATTTGATTTATTTATTCTTTCAAACATGTAACAACAGTCAGTATGTAATCACATGTAATTCCAGACATATCCACAAAAATATTTTCAATTTGCTTATACCTAGTACATGCTTGAATGGAGTAGGAAGAAGTTAGACTTATCTAGTCCTACCTCCTAACATCATCTTATCATCATTGGTTTGCAAGCAGTATTACTACATGGATACATATTCTACATCCACACTCCCATCTGGTTAATCATTAAGCCTGTTCATGCCCATATCTTGATTGACACATACCTTTATATCTGTGTTTAAACTCATCAATTTTCTTACTGTTTTTTATGTCCACACTTAAATTATTCCATAGTTTTACTCCACTTATCGAAATACAGAATCTTTTTTTGGTGGTGCGTATAGCATGAATTTTATAATTTAACTGACCCCTTAGATTGTATCCCCCTTCCCTTTCATCAAATAGTTTTTGAATTCCACCAGGTAATAAATT
>NW_018128253.1:584163-595060 GCF_001952655.1 Monopterus albus | reverse complement strand
GTGTCTCTGTCAGCTATTTCATGCATCCCCACGTCCGCTTTAATCGCGTCCACCTCTCGCTGGGTAAACTGCAAACTTATCTTTATCTGCTGCATTTCCTTGATCAAGTCATCGAACCTCTTGTTATGAGCCTCCATAATTAGCTTCACAAAACCCTGGAAACTCTCATTTAGTTGGCACATAAGCGCAGTGTGCATACTGCGCTGCCGCTCCATCATCTCAGCAACTTGTGCCGCTGAAAAAGATTCTTCTTCCACCTCAACACCATCGTTCAGCTCAGATTTATTAGCTCTTTTCCCTTTTGGAGGCATTTTAGTAGTTGTAGAGTTTTGCTCAGAGCTCAAAGCCTTGACAATATGAAAAGAACAGAAGTGAAAAATCGTAGAACAGACAGTGAAGCAATAAACACGTCTGCTCTCACTCGCAATCCCAGTTTGCCCAGGTTCCAGTTTGTTGACCTCATAAATTTAAATCAAAGCTTTTAATGATAATGTGTTAAGCTTACTGTATATTTTTGTTATAATTGAGTTTGGTTGATAAGCAATAACTATGAAAATAGTTTGTTTCAAATTGCTGAGCAGTTCAAACTGCAGTTTGCACCAACTTGAGGGTTTTTCAAATAGTTGTATTATTTAATATATTTCATTATGTGGATTTTATTTTTATTTATTTACTTGTCTTAAAGATAGTTTGTTCTTTGATTGTGAAGTAACTGGGAGCTTTGACAGTAATTTGAGTGCATTAAATTCATCTTATTCATACTCTCCTTGTTTTACGTGACCTTTACATAGAAATTACCAACCAAAAGGTGTTGTGCAAGATATAAAAACCAAACATTTTAGCATGTGTGCGCAAAACCTCCATCATCCTCTTAACACCGTGCCTAGAACATTGTCTGGGGGAAACAGACAGACCATCGTTACAACCATACTGTGTCTATTTTGTATTTTGTGATGGTTTAATTCAGACAAAAGCAGCTGTAGGTGGAAATAAAGTGGGCAATGTGTGACTCCAATCTGTTTCTGGTGGCCGGTCACTTTTGGTAAGTGCAGTGATAATACCCACTGTATTTTGCACAGGGTCTAAATCTAGTCATAGGCTACTGCTATTCAGTGCCCAATCGGCAAAGAAAGCATAGCTTTGTGAGTGAGGTGTGTCTGACTCCTGCATCAAGTTGTGTGGGCTACTCACTAATTGTAAGGTGACAGATATATGTGTAGGATCTTTAGAAGGCACATATTTGGGGTCACCAAGTCATTCCTAATAAAATTATTCTCATCTTACTTGTTTAGGGGGTTTTAGGAAAATATTCTAGATATTCAAAATAGCAGAAACCATTTTTCCTCCTCATGCTTTTTGATCTCATTAATATGCTGTGGGCCGCCTGTTGGTCGCTCATTGGCCGCCTGTGGCCCGCCCGATAGCCGCCCATGGCCTGCTCGTTGGCCCTCCCGTTGGCCACCCGTGGCCCGTCCATGGCCTGGCCGTTGGCTGCCTGTTCGCCGCCCGTGGGCCACCTGTTGGCCTCCAGTTGATCCATGCTCTAAAGCAGTGGTCCCCAACCCCCGGGTCGCGGACCGGTACTGGGCCGCACAAGAAATCATTAATTATTTCCGTTTTATCTATTATCTGAGTCTGAACGATCTTTTATTTTGAAAAATGACCGCATTCTTTCGGTTACATCTCGGTCACTTGAGCGCCAAAACTGGCTTACTTGTGCGACATATTCAGCCTGCTCAATGAACTCAATCTGTCACTTCAGGGGAAAATGACAACTGTCTTCAAGTTGGCAGATAAAGTAGCTGCATTTAAAGCCAAACTGGATTTGTGGGGACGGCGCGTCAACAGAGGCATTTTGGACATGTTTCAAACATTAGTAGGGGGCTCATTACTGATGCTCCTCAGAAAGCTTTTTGTTCCTAAAGTTAGGGAAGAGCTTAATTCGCTTTACCTACCTAACGAAACTGATATGTTTGGAGTTATTTTATGAATCCAGTATTTATTTATTAATCAATATTTATTCACTAAAGGTTATATCTTTATCATCACTTGTGTAACCATGAATATAAATGGCTTTAATAAAACAAAAAAGTAACTCAAGTAAGTGTTTGTAGACATAAGTGTATTATTCTTGAAAGGTATATTAAAAGGTCTTACATGAAAGATATGAGGGGGATAATTTAAGATTGTGTCACTTTATTCTGACATTTTGGGTATATTTTGTTTTGTAAATATAATGTACAATGACAAAGGTCTTTAAACATGCAAATAATGTGGCTTTTCAAGTGACTAGAGTATCCGTCTGCATTAAACAAATATGTACAGGTTTTGTATATATGAATTACCTACATTAACAGTGCATAAAGGAATGCCACTGGTGCATTTTCATGATTGGACTAAATTATAATGTGGCAGTCAGAAATAAGTTATATATGGCCTTGTTTATCTTTGATGTTTTACTGAAAATAGTAGTGTTGGTGCATTTACTGTCAAATCAGCAGCAGAAGTTCGGAATCTATCAAACTATTTAATTTATTGGTATTTACTGAACATGTGATAAAAAAAATCTACCCTCATACTGTAATTTGTAACTGCCAGATTTGTCTCTAATGCACAGTATCTAAACATCATGAACAAGTTGACAGGTAAAACGTTGTGCTTGTGAAATGTTTAGTTGTAGTTTGGTTTGTTCCTGCTTGGATTTTATTCCCCTAAAGGGGAAAGAAAAAGCATGTACCTTGTGAGTTCCTCACTGTAGTGCAAAGTCAAACACCCCCGGGCCACGGTAAGATTGTCAAGCGTTGACCGGTCTGCAGTGATAAAAAGGTTGGGGACCACTGCTCTAAAGTACGATCAGATCTGCTGCTCTGTGGAAGAAGCTGTATGTAAACACCATCTTTTACTGAATTTGTCCCCTGCCCCAGTGTCTGCAGACAGACATGCACCACAACCACCACATTTTGTTATGTTTGCTCGTACACGGGAGCGTGAGTGAGCAAAAGAAAGGCGGACCCAGATAGCTGACTTCAGTGCAAGCAGTGATTTATTATAAACAGTGCAGTGAATGGTAAAATAAGGCAGGTGGAGATGAACTGGATAACCGGGTGTCGATCAGCAGCAGATAGTAGTACAATGATGAGATGGATAGAGTGGGCCGAGCAACAGCACTGGGGGTCACTCCTGAGCTGGTCGGTGGACAACGGAGGTTACTAAGAAGACAGAAAGCAGGGTATAGTACAGATGGTAACTGTTGACTATGCATCAACCTGACCGGGGCAGACTGGAAGGGTTGAGTGGAGCCAAGGTCCGGAGGTAGTAGTCCGTGGGGGAAGAAAAGCAGCATGGGAGGAGAGTGGCAGCAGGGAGTCCAAATATATAAAAATGACAACAAAAGGAAAAGGTAAAATGCAATTGCAGCAGTGAGGGCCTGAGAAAACTAGAACGAACTGGCAAGGGAGTGATGGGTGAGCAGGGTATAAGTAAGGGCAGAACTAATAAGGTGCAGCTGGTGACAATCAAGGGATGTGGTGCAGGTGTGCCAGGTGGTGTAATCAGGGGCTAAATAAGAGAACAACGTGAGGGAGGTGAGAGAGTCAGGTGCAGCTGGGCAAACCTGACACATTTCAGTAAAACTGGCTCAGAAATGGTAAGATTTTAAAGACAAATGTATAAAAGAACATTAAAACTTGTCATGGTTTAAAAGATTATTTTAATATATAGGTCTCAATATGTTTACCTTGGCCCTCCCGTCTCCCTCTCCTATGGTAGTCTGTATGTGTATCAGACAGTATGGTATTGTGCCTAATTAGTTTAAGTTTAAATCACAGGCTGAAGTGTGTTTTTCTATCCAAATAAGACTCTATCTCCTGTCTTTTCTACTGACCTCCACTGGCTCACTGCTGGATCGCTACTCTTTGATCCTATATTATTAAAAAGGCGGATCCCACAAAATTTAATAAAGCAGTATCACATTAATGTTGGGACCATATTCTTATTACTGAAGACAAACAGATGATGAGAGGAATATCTCACAGTTTACAGTCCATTTCAATAAGACATCAGCTGAGCTGCTGGGAGAGAGAGTATTGCTCTTCCACAGCAAACAGAGTTAAATACATAATTTCAGAGTTTGTGGTTATGGTGTGAAGCCATTTAGGTGGGTGTTTAAGAACTGATTGAGCCTGGCAGCGTGAAGCCAGACCAATGAGCAGGCTATTTACTGGAGATAATGACTCTATTTTCAGCCTCTTAAAATCTCCTACCTATGTGTACATCTGGCTCTGTGGATTTCAAATGAACCATGAGTCTGCACTCGAATGGCTTATTTTTCAACTTTCTGTGTCAGTCTCTGTTTAGAGGAGAGAGGCGCTGCATTCCTCCCACACTCACAGCTGAGCAGAGGGGGAGCCCAGGATGTGATGTGCCTCCATAGTCCAACAATCAGCCAGTAACAGACTTGCATCAATAGTTCCTCAAACACAAACTTGCAGAAATGTAACATTTTCATTGCTTTGCCCACGATCCACTCACTGAAGTC
Source organism: Monopterus albus (assembly GCF_001952655.1). Lineage (NCBI taxonomy): Eukaryota > Metazoa > Chordata > Actinopteri > Synbranchiformes > Synbranchidae > Monopterus > Monopterus albus. Next base: position 590,523 of record NW_018128253.1, on the reverse strand, counting down.
CCTGTTTTACCCATAAACCACTGAAAAGATGTCTGTCGTTTTTCTTGAATAACTTTCAAACTAATAACGATATCACAGTCATTCCAAATGTAGGTTTTCATGGTTTAGCAATCATATTACGAGGGTCACACTATCATGGGCATAGTGCTGTTTAAAAGTGGGTTCATGTTATGGCCTGTTATTTGAGATCACAGCGAGAGGACTGAAACATAGCACTAGTGTTGCTGAATTAATCTAAAACTGACAAAGGATCACAAAGGATTTAAGCTGCTGATTATCATAGGTATTGGAAGGGGGTTGGTAAGGGTGCTGCAGCAACCCCTAGTGGTGGCTGCAGGTGGTAGCATCTTACACTAAGCAATTTAAAGAAAAAATTTAAACCCTAAAATGAGATAAAATAAAATAAATGTTTAAATTGTGGACAGAGTGGTTTGAAACTGAGGAATATGGTTGTGAAAAAAATAGTTTTTAATAATTTATTTAGGAAATGATTTGTTGAGAACACCCCTCCTCATGGAAGCTTTCCACAGTTAGCAAGTAACAGCAGCAAGCAATGAAGATTCGCTTTGGTGGGCAGAGATGCACAACCACAAAGTGATAAATTTAGCTTGACTGATGTTTAGGCCTTCAGACACCTGTTTAAGGTCAGGAAAAGGTTGTAACCTTGACTTGAAGCACCAGACACCACATGTTTACTTTATTAACATTTAACCAAAACTATGATCTCTCCCTAACATTAACCAAAGTCCTTTTGTTGCCTAGATACAACCACACAGTGGACTCAGATATGTTTCACATAAAATTGTTTTGCAAGACAAATGTATATAAGAGTAATCCCAGAGACAGTTTTCTGTGTAGACCCTGAGTGGGACATTTTCTTTGCTCAAAAGTCAAAGCAAAATGTGTATACTTGGGAGGCTAAATGATGAAAATCACTTCTGATTTGTCTATCCTTTTGAGTGATGTGAAAGAAACTGAGGAGGTGAAGGGATAAGAATGTTAAAGGGTTTGTGGCATGCAACACTAGCAACACCCCAGTCTTAAGGCAGAGGCTACCAGTTGTCTAATAACAGCAGTAAACACATCTGTGCTGCTCTTACCAAAGGCTGTACTGACCTGCAGTAGGTGTACAGGTAGGGCTGGCGGACGGCCTGCAAGGGCGCCCAGATGATGAAGCCCAGCAGGGCAAAAGGCAGGGAGGCGAGGAGCAGGAACAGGTAAAGGGGTGCAGAGATCAGGATGCACAGAGTGAGGAAGGAGCAGGGGTCCTGGGAGCGCTGGCGCTTCTCCAGCGAGGTGGCCACGCAGGAGGCCAGGAGCCGGTCCAAGAGCCAGTAACAGGGGAACACCAGGCTCCACGACAAGCCGTCCAGGAAGTGCAGACAGGCGCCAGAGTACGGGGTGGTGTGGAGGACCATCTTTCTTTCTTTCTCTCTCTGTCTTCCTCTCTATCACTTTCTCCTCACCTCACCTTGCACGCTCTGTCCACACCAACATAAAAGCCAGTACAAATGTTGGAGATTACATAAGCAGAAAAATAATCTGATTCAACACTACATGGTTCACTGATTTTTATCTTCACATGCAGGCCTGTCTCAGCAATTACACAAGGGGGTCAAGGAGCACACTGGAGTCAAGGGGTTACCATGATGAGAGCTTTCCTCTTGATGATGGGTCTATGATTGCAAGGAGCTGCAATGTCCTCCGGAAGGCGCCGCCATTAAACATCACTATTTCCTCAGGATCTGGAGAAAGGGAGCAGATCGATAGATGGGGGGGTTCAGGTCAGTGTTAACTTACTCTAATGCAAGCACGCCGTGAGCCAAATGGACCTCATAAATATCTTCATGAATGTATGCAAAAAACAAACAGGTGCTCGTATGTCTACAGGCAAAAACATCACAGCTGTGCTTTGTCTTCTGTAGAGGAACATTCTGTGTCAGTGCATTTTGTTTTTTGATATATGTTTTTTAAGACATTCAGGTTTCCAACACAAATACTTCATAAACTGTAGTGGATTGAATTAAGATTGAAGGAACTCTTATACAGATGAAGAGGGATGAAATGTAGTGAAACGGATCGCTAATCAAATCAGTATACATAATTAATATCCTTTAGTTCATGTATCAGTGTTTGTGTTAAGATTCTGTGATATTGCTGTCAGTTTTAATTTTCTGTTAACAAAACTAGTAGGTCTCAACTTAACTAGCAAAACTAGCAAACTAGCAAACATCCAGGCACAAGTGAAAACCAAACTGTAGCCAGCCTGGGTGGAAGCCTTCATTTAACTGTTTCATTTGGTCTCTGTACAAAGGTGTGTACTGTGCTGGAGGTGTAGGTAAATGTAAACACACAACTAACAGTAGTGAAGTAGCTCAGCCACTGTGTACAAGCCTGCTGAGGTTGCTAACCTGTTAAAGCATGTACAAAGAGTAGCTCTACAGTCACAACAGAAATAACGCTCCCATCTTGTTTTAATCATTAAGCTCTAGTTCCTATGAGTACAGGCAATTAATGGTAACAAAAAGGAACACACTCAATGTGACGCTATCAAAAGATTCTTTTTTCCTGCTTTAGACAACTTAGTCAGACCTTACTGTCATCAAATGCTTTTCTATGGACTTTAATACCAACACAGTCTAGTGTAGGATGAGAATCAATCCCACCAGCATGAATAAATAATAAATAGATTAATTAATTGATACCGACAGCCAGGGGGTTTAGGAAGCCACAAAGAGAACTCCAGCCTGACCTCATGTGTCCCACAGCGACCATCAGATTGACACTGCTACCTCACTCTTTTACACTAACACGCTGTCTCATATACAGGACGACAAATGACCCCACACAGCTGAAGCTCACCATGTTTTGTCCACACGTTGCATTCAGGCCTGCTGTATGCACGAAAGACAGCTGACTGACAGATGTGGGCTTGTCTGGTAGATTAGAAAGTCAACAGACACTGCTTCACTGAGTAAACACAGCACTGTGTGATGGTCTACTGAGGACTGATGTTGTGACCTCCCGTATAGTGAAGATATGACTGTGATGGTAAGAGTTTCACCCACATTGAATGAACAGAGGAATGAGCAGGCAGAGAAGGTTTACCTCCCAACATAAGCACTAATCCAGCACAGATCCACTTGCTGCATTGATGCCTGGCATTTAAGTGCAGTTTGCAGCTGTTCCTCATTAAAATAAGCTATTTATAGCTCAGTGTTTTAGGTTTCACCAGAAACCCTAGTCCTAATTGTCATTTGGATTGTTCCTGGTCTTCAAAAAAAGTTTATCTCCCGGTGTGCACAGTTTACAGTAAACAAGAGAACCTGTCCCATTAATAAACATGCAGAGAAAACACCAAGGAGTTGGTCCACAAAGAAAAGAAAAACGATTTCTGCTTCCAAGTTGGAATGTACAAACAACAAGAAAAGGTTAATGTTTCACCTAAGGTGCTTCAAGGTCCTCCTTACTGAAACTGGACAATTTCTTAGCGAAAGTCATACATTGTCAGTGCCACATAACCAGAGTCAGTTAACAATTTAGGATCTCATTTTTGTTTTCAGTCGCCCAGAAACAGATTTTTTTGTTTTTTGGCAGCATTTTGGCCATAGACCAGTGTAACAGAGCAGGTCAAAACAAACAGGACGCTTTCATTAACACATTCTTACCAGGATGTTTGCATTATTTACATTTAATCCAATATTTTAAAAAAGATCTTGACTTGAAGTAATTATCTATCTATCCATCCATCTATTAGATGGACAAGATAAACACCAGATCTTTGGCTCAGTTCAACTTGGGGACTGGAAACAGAGAAACAACTACTATTTAATTAACTGAAGCATCAGCACTGTTGTGATTACGGCACGTTGGCTACATGTCCCTCCTTCTTTGGAAGGCACGAGCGCCTACGGTATATGGTGACACGTGGTGGAGGGTTGGTGACCAGCTGAGAGGGGAGATGACCTTTAACTGGCTTTGTTTCCTCGATGCTTCTTTTATGATTCTGTGTTTACACTAAAGGCTTCCACTGTTCAAAACCTTTTATTTGTAACCTGTGAAGAATTCTCTCAGGAATCACAGATGCCATCAACAACCAAACCCAGAAAACACCCATCGGTCTCAGCCGCTGCTGTACAGAGCATCAGTACGCCCCGACTCTGACATCAGGTGAATAGCAGCAGCAGTGCTTACACACACGGGCTTACAGGGAGAGACAGAAGCACATAGCAATGGCACACAATCCAAGGGAATGTTGGCTGGCTGTGAGAGACCAAACACAAACATTTTCAGGGATAAATACATGAAAAAAATTCCAAAGGCATACAGTGAGGAACAGAAGTATTTGAACACCCTGCGATTTTGCAAGTTTGTGGTGTGGTTCGGGGTCTTTCATCTTTCAGCTGCCTGCGTGCATGTTGGAGGTTTAAGATACCTGAGCATGTAATGTTAATTTTTACCTGTGTTCATTGAATAAATCAGCACTGTTTTGAAGTTTCTTGGACTGTTTCTCTCAGAGTTAGCATGGTACAAGAACCGAATGCAACAACTGTATGGTCCATCTAATTCCAACCTACAGGCAGAAACTTAAAGCTGCGAAGCCTGTAGTCAAAACAGTGAAGAGCTGGACTGAGAAGTCAGAGCTACAGGCCTGCTTTGACTGCACAGACTGGAGTGTATTTGAGACTGCAGCTACAGACATGGACAAATTCGCTGACACTGCGACATCTTATATCATTATTCTGTGAGGATGTGTGTGTGCCCAAAAAGACCTTCTGCACGTACAACAACAACAACAACAACAACAACAACAAGCCCTGGTTTACAGCTAGACTCAAGCAGCTTCGTCATGCCAAAGAGGAGGCTTATAGAAGTGGGGACAGGACTCTGTACAGCCAGGCCAGGAACACACTGACAGGGGAGATCAGAGCAGCAAAGAGGAGCTACTCTGAAAAGCTGAAAAATCAGGTTTCAGCCAACGACCCCTCGTCTGTGTGGGGGAGCTTGAAAACCATCACTGGCTATAGGAAACCCACCCCCCCACCCCCGCTGTGAAGGACTGTCAACAAGCAAACGAGCTGAATGTGTTCTACTGCAGGTTTGACAATCAACACTCCCCCCTCACCCTTCCCACCTCAAACCCCGCAGCTGCTCTCCCGACAATCACCATCCTTCCCTCCAGCCCCCCACCTCTAACAATCTGTGAAAAGGATGTGTGTGGCCTCTTTAAAAAACAAAGGATCAGAAAGGCACCAGGCCCAGATGGTGTGACCCCGTCCTGCCTGAAAGTGTGTGCTTCAACACCATCATCACAGACATCCTCCACTCCAAACTGACCCAGCTCACTGTCCCTGTCAGTGGATTACTAGCTTTCTGACAGACAGGAAGCAGCAGGTGAGGCTGGGGAAAACCACATCCAGCACCTGGACAATAAGCACAGGTGCCCCCCAGGGATGTGTGCTCTCCCCTCTGCTGTTTTCACTCTACACCAACGACTGCATCTTGAAGGACCCCTCTGTCAAACTCCTAAAGTTTGCTGATGACACAACGGTCATTGGTCTCATCTGAGATGAGGACAAGTCAGCCTACAGGTGAGAGGTTGAGCAGCTGGTCCTGTAGTGTAGCCGCAACAACCTGGAGCTGAACACGCTCAAAACAGTGGAGATGACAGTGGACTTCAGGAAGAGCCCCCCCCACCTTACCCCCTTTCACCATACTTGGCAGCACTGTATCAGCAGTAAAGTCCTACAAGTTCCTGGGCTTCACTATCTCCCAGGACCTGAAGTAGACGCCCAACATCAGGACCATCACCAAAAAGGCACAGCAGAGGCCAGCTCAGGAAGCTGCCCTGCCACAGTGAGGGGAAACTATGTCACTGTGGACATTGCTTTTTTGAAGTGGCTCTTTAAAACTGTTAATATTTTGTTAGATGTGTGCATCTGCCATTAATGAATCCCGAGTGCCACATTTTACATCACAAATAGGTGAAATTTTGCAGCTAGTGTCCAGTATGAATACCATATGATGAGTGGTGCTGTAATCAGAGAGCAGTGTGGCAGCTTGTCTGTTAATCAAACAAAAACAGTGTCATTTTAAAATGACCTTTGAAGTCTTCCGGTTCTTGTACCATGCTAACTCTGAGAGACGAGGCAGTCCAAGTAGCTTCAATACAGTGCTGATTTATTCAATGAACGAACACAGGTAAAAATTTACATTACACGCTCAGGTATCTTGCACCTCCAACATGCACGCAGGCAGATGTAAGATGAAAGACCCTGAACCCACCAGGCCTATACATTATATCCCCTCGGTTGGGCTAGCCCCATACTACACAGAAACGTCAACCGAGACGTCTCTGTT
>NW_018128253.1:580499-584141 GCF_001952655.1 Monopterus albus | reverse complement strand
ATGAAGAAAATCAATGTGTGTTGTGTCTGTTGATTATGTGGTGTGTAGCTAAAAACATTCTAACACGACCTCTAGTGACATGTCATGACATTAAACATAAGAAAATATTATGGCTAAGGCTACAGTTATACACATCATAATAATAATATTAAACATCCTGTCTGCTGACAGTCAAACTTTTCTTTCTAGTTATCCTTGACCATATACACCCTGCAAAAACTCATGACAATGACTAAGCAATTAACAGCCTAACTAGACATCCTGACTCCTTTCACTGATTTACATACGTTATGGACAAGGTGAATAGAATGAAACTATATATGACACTGTGGGGGCTAGAAGCTTCTGTAACAATGTATAGGCTGGATTTCCTTTGTTTCCTTCATTCTTCATGGATTTTATAGCTTGTGGAAATGGGCCGCTATCAATCCACACCCCCTGTTTGGGCTTGTAGTACATTAAACTAGTATGCATTAACACTCAGGGAGATAAGCTGTGCAGAAATGTAGTTTTTAGGTAACATGTTCACATCTCTGATCACGCACATCCTCTGACAGGACGCACACCTCTCTGTAATGAAACACTCAACACCGATCGACGAGCACCCACCGAGTGATAAATGAGCATCAGCTAGGGAGCTGTACTTTGTTTTCCCTGGAGCTTTCCCACTGTTCTGCATCAGAGAACCTCCCCCACAGCTCCGATCAATACTGTTAGAAAAACAGGAGAAAAACTGTGAGCGTGCACGTGTATGCACATGGAAATTCCAGAGGGTTGTGTTCATTAGCTTGTGCTTGAGCCCATCAGCAGCTTGTCTGCTCGCTGGCTAAGTGTATTTGAGTGTGTATGACAAATACAAGTCTGTGTACATGTACACTGTGTGAGGTGTGTGTGTTAGTATGCATGTGAGGGTGGTGCAGTGCATGGCTGAATGGAGCACAGCAGCGATCAATGCCCTGCTTCTGTTATGTGGGAGAGAGAAGGGGAGAGAACCAGGTATTGAACAACACACACAGACGAGAAGGTTTATTTTGTAAAATTTAATTCTTATAGGCTCTAGTTACTTTATAAGCTTTAGTTACTTCTCATAACTTTAGTTCCCTTTAGTTACTTTTCACAACTCTAGTTTCCTTTAGTTACTTTTCAGTTCTTCATTTTCTCTTGGTTACTTTTCATACCTTTATTTTCCTTGCTTATATATCTCACTATTGTATTGATGAGAATCAAGTGATAATGAAGTAGAATCTGTTTACTTTGAATTCTGTAGAGACAAGATGTCTGCATCTCCAAGCAACCAGACAGCCTATTTACATTTTAACAAAGACCTGTTGGCCTGTTTTACACTCACACCTTGACCCACTTAGCATATCCCAAGTTCTGCCTCACCAGGGGGTGTCTTACACACACAGGGGGGCCTTCAACCTGAGATGACCACCTGGCCAGTTTAACATACTTATTAGCATCACACACACAGGGGGCCTGCAACCCAGACCACCCATTGTTCAGGGCTCAATGATCAATATCAAGCTGCCACCTGAGACACACACACACACACACACACACACACACACACACACCTGGTCTAGATCACATATCAGCAAGCAAGCAGGGATTGACCTACTCACTCCAAATGGCCAATAGGATTACAAAGTGTGAATTGTTGTACCTTTGTTAAGGGCGGGCCTAGCCCAGCCAGATAAATGCATTGTAAAAACACAACTCATGGTTCAGAGGATGGAATTCCTGCGGGAGCTCTGTCTCTCTGATCCCAGCGCTGTAAGATCTGACCTGTGCTCAGACTTCCAGTAAACCTTCTGTTGATTTTAAACAGTCCCCTCCTGTCTTCACTTCTCGCGCTTCCAACAAAAGAATCGGATAAATTTCTAACAGTTTTCATTTGTTAGGTAATTTCTTAGTCAGATAGATATTGATTAGATATTCGTTGTATTAGGAATGTTTAGTGGAGCCAGGCTGTCTAGCTCAGGCTGTTAAATGCTTAGTCATTCTCATGAGTTTTTTGCAGGCTGCATATGGGCCAAGGACAACTAGATAGAAATGTTTGCAGGCAGGAGGTGATTGCTATTATTATGAGATGTGTAACCATAATTGTAATCATAATATTTTCTTATGTGTAAGGTCATGTCAAAATGTTCTTAGATACACACCACTAATCAACAGCCACACACTTTAATTTTCTTCATGTCACACCTTGACTTTCTTCATGTTTTGACTATTGTTATGGTCAGCTGCAAAGCTGGCATATCAGGTGACGTCACGGTTTGACGTTCCTGTGTAGCATGGGCTAGCCCAACCAAGTGATAAAATTGTATAGGCATTATGGTTCAGGGTCTTTCATACTTCGTCTGCCTGCGTGCAGGTCGGAGGTGGAAGAGATCTGGACGTGTAATTTTAATTTTACCTGTGATTCTTTGAATAAACCAGCACGGTTATTTTTTATATATCCAAGTGGTCTACTTCGTCTTTGTGAGTTCCTGGTTACAAAGAGCCGGAAGAAGCTTAAAAATAGCTTATAACTGGTGCCGTTCGACCCGTGAGCCAGTTGAACTCTTCAGAAGACTGAGTCCACTTTCATAAACAAGTGGTCCGGACGCGACAGCAGCGTTCCTGGACTGAAATCCAACATGCAGTCCTGATTTTGACTGGTATCATTTCCTGGTCTGAGTTGGAGAGCTGTGCGGTCCCACACATCAACTGTGCCCGGGCAGAAACGAAAGGTAAGCGGAACCGTTGTTACACATAAACTTCGCACATTGAATTAATTCTAAATTAAGGTTGATGTGTGGAACGGCCACTCTTCGACGTTCCAAATTGGATCCAAAACAGTAAGGTTAATGAAAATACATATATTATTCTCTGTGTTTGAACTGCTGTGCTGGTTTGTGTTCATGTCACATGTAAAGTTAACTGAAGCACATAGTCTCATTTTTGAGGGAAAGTAAATGAGTACCGTTGATTACAGAATTTGAGACCAGGAAAGAGAGGTAAAACTCACGTTTTATAAGCGAGTTCCTGCTAATTCAGAGCAGTAGTCTCTAATATTGCCCCATTTCTTTTTCATTCTATTCCCCCTGAAAAGATCAGGCGAGTGAGACCTCTCGCCTGGAATATACAATCTTTGATAAATCCCACACACTGTAACGCGGTACAGGGGTAAAATTCATGTCGTGGGGTGGTTAACTGTACAACAGGCTAATTAAAACATTTTTCCACAAGTGTATCACTGTAAACAACAGGTTTATATGTGAGAATCCGTTGTGGAAGTTAACGTGCTTTGTACAGATGTGTATATTGCCGGGGGGAAATAGGTCTTACTGGGAAAAGGTGTATTAGTTTAGGGTGACGGCTGTCGGATTGAGATAAAATAATGGAACTGAAGGGAATTAACCCCCAGTAATTGCCCGCGGAATAACTAGTATTCCGTAGAAGCTTGGCTTTTAATTTTGGTTCCATTAGGCCAAGAGAGCCTCTCTTTCATGACAAAAGTCACGTGTGGCATATTAATTTTTACATGATGGCTGACTGTGATGTTATTCAGGTTTGGAAAGACTGTAAAGCAGGCACACTAGGTGCCATCTTGTACAAATTGTTGAACAAATGGCTTGGCACATTGCCTTCAAGCCG
>NW_018128253.1:571296-571560 GCF_001952655.1 Monopterus albus | reverse complement strand
TACCACTGCCATTGATAGTAGGTATCCACAGCCCCCTGCCTATGAATTAGTACAAGCTCCGGCCCCTTGGGAATCCTATCCCCTGATCTCCCTCACTGAGCCCGGTGAGAGAGAGATTGAAGAGCTCCATGGACCGGAGTGAAGACCGTGGATCCTACATAAACCAGCTAAAGGTTAATACATACTGACATATAAATGCACACACGTAGGTGGTGTGAACTCATAGGTGGTTGAAGAATTTTGGATAATTGATTTTTGATAATT
>NW_018128253.1:561813-570806 GCF_001952655.1 Monopterus albus | reverse complement strand
TTAGATATTTGTTGTATTAGAAATGTTTAGTGGAGCCAGGCTGTCTAGCTCAGGCTGTTAAATGCTTAGTCATTCTCATGAGTTTTTTGCAGGGTGCATATGGCCAAGGACAACTAGATAGAAAAAGTTTGCAGGCAGGAGAATTATTGTTATTAATATGATATGTGGTCAGCTCCAAAGCTGGCATATCAGGTGACGTCACGGTTTGACGTTCCTGTGTAGTATGGGCTAGCCCAACCAAGTGATAATATTGTATAGGCATTATGGTTCAGGGTCTTTCATACTTGGTTCTGCCTGCGTGCAGGATCGGAGGTGGAAGAGATCTGGACGTGTAATGTTAATTTTACCTGTGATTTTTTGAATAAACCAGCACGGTTATTTTTTTATATATCCAAGTGGTCTACTTCGTCTTTGTGAGTTCCTGGTTACAAAGAGCCGGAAGAAGCTTAAAAATAGCTTATACAGTCCTCAAAGTAACTTCACATCGATTTACGTCCACTTCCTGGAGACTTCACCTGAACCTAAAGCTACAGTACAGTATGGAACGTCTATCTTTGTTGTAGAAACATGCTCCAAAGCTTGTTTTAATGTAGGGAGGAGCTGTTGGAGCCTCCTGGGACCGAGACTCATTGAACAGAATGTACCACTGTCACAATAACACCTCCAAAATGGTGACACTGAAAGCGGAAACCAAAAACACACTGAAACTGAAAGTAAATGGTTTTGTTTAGGCACAAAAACTAGATGCTTAAGGTTAGGAAAAGGCCCTGGGGTCAGTTAAAATACTTAAAACACACAAAACACTAAAACACTGGACACAGGCCATATGATCTCCGTTTGTGTGACCCATCCACCTGCCTCCACTTTCTAGTGTTTTTAACACAGAGTTCAACATGGCACACCTTCAGCCTTCCCCATCCACACTCCAGCTCTGTTGGTGGCGATCAGTGGTAACTTTGACACCTGAAATCAATTAGCTCTGTGATGAAAATGCATATGTTTTTGTCAAATTTTTGTCTTTTGATTTGCTAGTTTTAGTCAATAAAAACTAAATACAGTTTAGTTTATTTTTCATCATTTGTAATATTTACTGTGGCTCTATCTTCATCCTGGTTGTGTACAGTTACCATGGTTAACCATGCTACTGTCCATTGTCTGTTTTATTCACACAGTGTCCCTCTGCTCTGCTCACGAGTTGGACTCACATTTTTACTAAAATCCTCTTCCCTGGTTTCCTGGTGATGCTAAATCATCGGTGAACCTTAGAACAGTGACTCTCTGCAGCCAACATATAAAGACGATTTATATCTGACTGCCCACATTCATCCTGGAACTGACTGACAGCAACACAAAAGATCTCAGACCAAAAGGAACATTGTTACCTCTACATCCACAGCTTTAAATCATCTTACCATTTCATGTGGCTGATGTTGCATTTCCCAGGTGTGTCTCAGTGGTTTTTGTGTAGATGATTATAATTCATAAAGCTGTTTCTTCCAGGAAGCACCAACGCCAGAGACAGAAGCTTACTGACTGTAAGATAGTAGTGAATGCTATGATGGATACTGGTTAAGGACAAGGACTACACAGAGAACTTAAAAAATCGGTATTGACATAACACAAGTGTAACTGTGGTGCCGGGAGCACTCAGGTGGGTCAGGCAGGCAGGTCCCCTGATAGGCAGAGGCAGGTGGAGTGAGATGGACAGAGTGGGGATGAGAAGGCAAGGGGACAGAGTCAAACAGCGTCACTGGCAGAGAGTCAGGAGCAAACCGGGCAGGAACGAGGGACAGAGTGTGTTTATTTAGCGTTGTCAGGATTGTAGTACATCAATGGACCAGCAAAGGACTGAGGGGGAAGGAGGAGGTACAGTCTATATCGTATGTCCTGCAGACCAGAAGAAAATAAGCAATAGATGAAGACAATGACTGGTGATTGTGTACTGAGGTACGGCTGGGGTAGGTGAGGTGACACAGAGCAGGAAGTCTTCAACCAAAATAAAAGCTCTCAAACCCAGAAGCAGAGCTAAACCATGACAGTGAAACACATTGAGTGGCTAGTTCGGCTGCTGAACAGGAAATGTTTTGGGTGCTGGAGGAACATGTTTTACTGCTCAGCACCTACAGTTTGTGACTCCACAGATTCAGCAGCTCATTAAGTTACTTCATGTCCATTCGTCTGTCTTTCATGTTATCATCTACTTTTTATTTGTTGACGAAAAACCTAAAACATTTTGTCATTGTTCTCTTTTTATTTAGTTTTAGTTTTGTTTGCATACGTACTCAAAAACGTGTAGTCACAGACTATTTAAGAAAAATAACACTGGTGGAGGTGATGCACCGCCTTCTTGTTTGACAACGGCCATAAAACAGAAGAAGAAGAGTATGAAGAAGGACAGTGGGCTGCAATACAACAAATGTTGCCAAGTCACAACTTTACAGCTGTTATTGTGACACTACCACGTTTTGTGGATCAACATGTCTGCTCTTCTTTTAGCTGTGAGACCGGACTGTACACAATGTAGCTTTAACCTCACCCTAACTTTAAACCAAGTCCTAAAGTGATGACTCACAGTGGGCTCTCACACTCATACTCTCACCCACACACACACACACATGAAGTAGTGTTATTCATAAGACAAATATGACCATATAGCAGAAACTAGACCACATCAGAGTGACTACACCTAATGTATCTTCTTAGTTTCCTCTCTGCCAGTCTCCGTCTCCTCTCTCCACTGTTCCTGCTGTTCCCATTTTCCTTCCATTCCTTTCTTCTCCTTCTCTTTTCATTCCCCATGTCTGTGTCTCACACGTAGCGCACTCCAGCAGATTCTACAAGACCTGCAGTCAGTTGTGCCTGTGTCACACATACTGCACACACATGAACACGCTAATACGCACACATGCAAAGGCCGGTGATGTCACTCCACTCTCAGCATGCTCCAGGGAGTTCTGTTGTCATGGCGACCTGGTCACATGCACTTAGTAACTGTACTAGTGTGGCTGTCTGTCAGCGTACCGAGAACACAGGACATAGCTCTGGCACCACATACTGTACACACTGAAGTATTTGCATGGGGTCAGTAAAAGCAGTGAGACACACCTCCACAAGCAGCGCATGTGAGCGGCTACGTTGAAGCACATCGGGTCACGTTTTATCGTCCAACAGGGTTATACCTGTAACAAGTGATACCCGTGTCACACGTTTTCCCCGGATGAGTCTTTTCCAATCAATTAAGAATCAGTGGCTGCACATTTCCATCAACAACAAAGCAATCTGGGAATAGTGGAGCGGAACAACAACTCCCATGAGCAGTGTGGCTTCTCAGTGTGACTGAGAACCTGTCAAATTATTTATCATTAGCAAGAGAACCTGAAGCTAATTACCCTCATCGTCTCACAGTTGTAATATAGCATGTCCCAGGAGGTTGTCTATAAGTGTGTGTGTTGTGTGTTTGCAGTGAAACAATGTGTTTGCACTATATGTGCAGTGTGTATACAGTAACACAAGACTCCACAGGCAGTGGCTTTGTGCAAAATGCAGTTAGTGTCATTTTCATCTGGCACAAGACAAGCCTGCACCGATGATACGTCATGTTAACGCAAAATTCAAGTGGCAACTTTTAATGTGATTAATAGTAATCCTGCAGCAAAGACCGTCGACAGATCAAATGATCGATACTGTGACAGATGCTTAGCAGTTTACTATGTCCATCATATAGTGTTGTGTTAGCATGCTAATTGGCTAATTACTGTAGCACTAAACACAAAATAAAAGTGAAGCTGATGGAGTGCTGTTAGTTTAACAAATAGCTAATATGTAGGTGCTGCTAGATGAAAAGTCAGGGACCACCAAGATCATTTGGATTCAAGGCAGTTATCAGGATATTTTACAATTGATCCTAGTGGCGCTAAAAAAGGGAATAATCTAATTCACTAGAATGTATCCTTAAAGTTTATTACAATCTATGTGGTGGTTGTTGAGCTATTTCATCCCAGATCAAAGTGGTCGACAAACCGACTGACAGACATCATCACTAGAACCATACTGCTAGCGTGGTTGTGTTGGGATTAGCTCCGGCCCAGACTCCACAGGTTCATACAGGTTCACTCCTACAATGGTCCTTATTTATTCTAGGTTGGTCTGTGCTGTGTCAGGATTAAACACGTGCCTCCGGCCACTAATTTTGCAAAATTCACTTGGTCACACCATTGAGTTCTTGCACCAAGTCGGCGCTAATAATTCAATTGGCACCTATTTTTATGAGATAAGAGGCCGAGGCCCGAATGGCACAGCGTCAATGGTTTAACATTCACACTCTCTCTGCTGTTATTAAATAATTTACAGTATCTCCTACACTTAAAATATCTGTGAGTATCTTGAGCTACCAGGCGATCACACCCTCCTCTCTCCTCATCTCTCTGTCTCTGTGGTTGTATAACATGGTTAGTGGTAGCATATAATACCTTCATTCTGAGACACAATGTGATCAGCGCAGTAATTCAATTGGGACCTGCCGCCACCTGCTCTTGAGCAACGTTGCTGCCCTCATGACAGCAAATGAACTGCACAAGGCTGACTCACAGCAGGGGGAAGGTTTGGTAGGTTAGGCAGGCTTCTTGTAGCTACAGCATATATGGAGTTAGCAAAAATATTGGCATTGGCTCTGTCTCACAATGCTGAAGAATCCTTTAAAAAATCCCTGGATCTGGATCAGCACCACGATCTAATGGATTGTTCCATGGGCCATACTCTGCCTCTCCAAATTATTTCATCAAAATCCATTCATTACTTTTTGTGTTATGCTGGAAACAAACCAACAAGCACTGGTAAAAATCAAATCAAATCAAATTTTATTTGTATAGCGCCAAATCACAACAAAAGTCATCTCAGGACACTTTACAAGGTAAGGTCTAGACCTTACTGTTATCAATATTATTACATAGGGAAAACCCAACAAATCCCCCTTGAGCAAGCACTTGGCGACAGTGGGGAGGAAAAACTCCCTTTAACGGAAGAAACCTCCAGCATCATGATGCCCCCCAGCAGCCTAGGCCTATAGCAGCATAACTAAGGGAGGGCTCAGGGTCACCTGATCCAGCCCTAACTATAAGCTTTATCAAAAAGGAACGTCTTAAGTCTAATCTTAAAGGTAGAGAGGGCGTCTGCCTCCTGAACTGAGACTGGGAGTTGGTTCCATAGGAGAGGAGCTTGATAGCTAAAGGCTCTGCCTCCCATTCTGCTTCTGTGGACTCTAGGAACCACAAGTAAACCTGCACTCTGAGAGCGAAGTGCTCTGTTAGGATGATAAGGCTCTACGAGGTCTTTAAGATATGATGGAGCCTTGTCATTAAGGGCTTTGTATGTTAGGAGAAGGATTTTAAATTCTATTCTGAATTTTACAGGGAGCCAGTGGAGAGAAGCTAATATGGGAGAGATATGATCTCTCGTATGAGGTCCTGTCAGTACTCTGGCTGCAGCATTTTGGATTAACTGGAGGCTTTTTAGGGAATTATTGGGACATCCTGATAGTAAAGAGTTACAGTAGTCCAGCCTGGAAGTAACAAATGCATGGACCAGTTTTTCAGCATCACTTTGAGACAGGATGCTCCTGATTTTTGCAATATTGCGCAGGTGAAGGAAGGCAGATCTAGAGACTTGGTTTATGTGTGATTTAAAGGACATATTCTGATCAAAGATGACTCCAAGGTTCCTCACAGTAGAACTGGAGGCAAGAGCTATGTCATCTAAAGTAACTATATGATTAGACAGCAGATTTCTAAGGTTTTCAGGCCCAAGCACAATAACTTCAGTTTTGTCAGAGTTTAGAAGTAAGAAGTTGCAGGTCATCCAGGCCAAGGTCTCCAATTACCAGAGTTGTTTTCTCAGCGGGTGTGTCGCTGAGTGGGGAAAATCGTAAAACGTAACCTTCTTGGCAGAGCTAACTATATAATTTATAATGTAAATATAATTTGGAGTAAATGGTTCACGATATCACAGCAACAGTCATTTAATTGAGTGACATTACAGCTTTAATTCTAATTCATGAGCTTTCCTTTCATGGTATCTCCCCCACTCTGGCTCTCTTTTCTAGATTTACCACCTCTCTTTGCAGTACATGACCTACCACATAACTCTGGCCTCACCGCACCATGAACACACTTCTGCTGCTAGAATGTCTACCGTTACCCTGCTGTAGGGCCCACTGTGTCATCTGCTGCATATACAGTAACAACCATGACTTATCAGTAGCCTATAGCAGAGGAGGTTTAGTTTATGACCCAAAGTCTAAAGTCTGTCAAAGAGGTTTCCATGTCAATGACTTGAGAGTGTTCGTGTTATCAGGATCGTTGTGTAATTATATTTGAGTTTAATTACATGGATGGATAATCTAACTGATTGACCATCTTTGACCACAGTGATGCATTCATCTTTGTGTGCTTCTGTGTTATTACTTTCCCAGTGGGATATGTTGGAACTTTCAGAATAATCTGAGCTTGCAAAGCCACAGATGATCCTATATTAAGTATAGCAATGATTTCTTCTAAGCTAAACTAGGTTTTTAGTTGCCTAATGTTGTACCCGGTACTTTTTACCATACTGACTCTGAGACAAGGCAGTCCAAGTAACTACAAAACAGTGCTGATTTATTCCATGAACACAGGTAAAAATTAACATTACACGCTCAGGCATCTTGCACCCCCAAACTGCACGCAGGCAGATGAAAGATGAAAGACCCCTGAACCCAACAGGCCTGTACATTATATCTGTTTGTGTGTGTGTCTGTTGATTAAGTGGTGTGTAGCTAAAAACATTCTCACGACCTCTAGTAACATGTCGTGGCTTAAACATAAGAACCTATTATGGCTAAGGCTACAGTTATACACGTCATAATAATAATATTAAACACCCTGTCTGCTGACAGTCCTCAACTCTTCTCTCTAGTTATCCTTGACCAGATGTACCCTGTAGAAACTCATAAGCATGACTAAGCATTTAACAGTCTAACTAGACATCCTATCTCCACTAAACATTTCTAATACATAAAGTATCTAACCAATATCTATCTGACTAAAAATACCTAACACTAACCTTAACCAATTCCTAACCTTTACCTCCTGGTTTAGAGGGACAGCTCTAACCACGCCTGTTAAACAAGCTCTAATAAAACTGACGAGGCTAACTTTTAAATAGTTGCCTACTGACACATCTGGTATTCCAGTAGTATTCATGTGCAACCATGTTTCACCAGCCAGTAGCAAACATTGTCCATCTGTTGTTCGGTGCCGGGCAGGTACAGTGTACACAGTCACCTGCTGCAGCTGGAACCAGTGCTGATAAGAGCAGTGGGAGAACTGTAAGTTTCAGTCTGTAACTCCAAAACAATGAGCTAAAAGACACCAAATATGCTCTGTGTGGATGGAGAAATCGAACCAGTTGGGTCACAATCCTCTGTGAGTTTATAACTACAGGTGACCTTTATCACGTACAAGTAGCACAAGCACCAGGATCGGACCAGGCCTCAAAGTTCCTGAAAGCTCTGCAGCAACACAAACATTGTTTTTTAATCAGCGGAGCTCTACCTGTGTTCACTTAACAACTGTATTCATCTGGTTCTACAAAAGAACAAAGATCACTATAGATTAAAATGACCATTTTAACCTATATATCCCTTTATTGGTCACAATTAGTCTTTTCTCCCACATTACAAAATGTCTGTGCATATTCTCAGTCATCCAAGTCATAGTAAACTGAAAAAATCAACTGGACTAGATTTCTAGGTCGAAGACGTTTCACCTCTCATCCAGCTTCATCAGTTCTGACTGACTGGTGTTGAGCCGGAGATATTTATCCCCCTCAGTGGTGTTTCAGTCCTTTGAAGGCCAACAATGTCCCTTAACGACTGAGTCGTCCTGAAGAGGGACCCCACCAGTGGCTACAAGAAGAAGGTTATAGACTGTTTACAGAAGCTGGAAAAGGAGGGAGTTATTGACCGGCGACTATACTACAGACTATACCCTGGGGAGGCCATCCCTTGCATTTATGGCCTACCCAAAATACACAAGGACAGAGCCCCACTCAGACCCATTGTCAGCAGCAGCAACTCTGTGACTTACAACATAGCCAAGCACGTGGCCACCATTCAGAGGTCACTAAAATGAATGTTGAATCAGCATGCAACTTCACCAAAACAATGTCAGACTCTGTAGTTTTCTCTGGACCCCTGCCCAATCCGACCAGTGATGACATTTTTAGCTGCTGGCTCTGGCTGTCTAGGTGGTGCCCAGAAAACAATGTGGACTTCATAGACAATTGGAAAGCATTTTGGGGAAAATCTGGTCTGATGAGCAGAGACGGCATACATCCCCCTTTGGATGGTGTGGCTCTCATATCTAGAAATGTGGGCTAGTTACAACCTAAATTATGACAACCCAGAGTTGAGACCAGGACACAGGGTCGCAGTCTTACATGCCTCTTTGCATCATAGGTTGTAGTATGCAGGTCATAGTATGCTGAAAAAACTTAGCAGAAGGCATCTAGATATAGTTTTAGGTAGAAGATGTTTCGCCTCTTGTTCAAGAGGCTTCATCAGTTCTGTCTGACTCGTGGTGAGCAGGAGGTATTTATCCCACTGGGTGGTGTTTTCAGTCCTTCGATGGCCAACAACGTCCTCTAACGACTGAGTCGTTAGGGTCTGGTATCGGTGAGAGTCATTACCTGTCTTTAACTCTCACATGTGGACTGACACCCGGGAGGTGGAGGCTTTTACCAAGCATGTCAACTCTGTGGATATCAAGTTCACTTGTGAGGATGCCAGAGATGACTGTCTGGCCTTTTTGCACTGTGCAGTCTACATAGGAGGAGACAGAAGCCTTAAGGTGGAAGTATATTGAAAACCTACACACACGGACCAATACCGCTTTTTGACTCACACCACCCAACACAAACTGGGAGTCATCAGAACTCTAAATCACAGGGCAGAGGAAGTG
>NW_018128253.1:549021-559950 GCF_001952655.1 Monopterus albus | reverse complement strand
TTTTTTTGTCTTTAATCCATAATCATCAAAATTGAAACAAATAAAGGCTTGAAATATTTCACTTTGTGTGTAGTGAACTAATATAACATACAAGTTTCACTTTTTGAAACAAATTATTGAAATAAATGGACTTTCCCTCGATATTCTAATTTTTTGGCACATACCTGTACAATCCTGTTTTGAGATCTCTGCCCAAACATGCCCACCAGGACAATAGGCGTCGGTCGACAGGGGAGGATTCAAAGACAGGTAACGACTTTCACCGATACTGGGCTAGAACGACTCAGTCATTAACGGACATTGTTCAAAGGACTGAAACACCACTGAGGGGGATAAATATCTCCAGCTCAACACCAGTCAGTCAGAACTGATGAAGCCTCTTGGATGAGAGGTGAAATGTCTTTGACCTAGAAATCTAGTCCAGTTGATTTTTTCAAAGTTTTTTCAGTTCCCACATTGCAAAAACCTCAAGTCATTGTTTCAATAAAACAACACCAACAAATCATAACTGGCTTGGTGAACCTTCGACAGGCACAAGATCTCATCAGAGCAAGAACAGAAACTCAGAGAAAGTAAACTCAGATTTATAGTTACAGTATTTCACCTTCTGTGTGCTCGGCTTAAACCGTCTCTTCTCTACCTACAGACCATTCACCACTAATTAGTTTAACAGGGAGGTGGTTTAACAAGAAACCTCAAAGGTACAACAAAGAAATGAAGCCACACAATTATACTAACACGATTTGCTAATGTTTCCCTTTGTCACTTTCATCTAATCATTGTTCCCCTCTACAGTCACGGCCGCATAACCAATTCACAACCATTGTCAGTTTGTACTGACCTGCCTGCTGCACAGAACTGTCTTACTGGCTCCGTTTACATTTGGTGGATTATGGTCATGACTCCCAGTTACCCAGCAGCCCTTTGGGCAGCCATCCATATGACTCTGGGCATGCAGCAGTGGAGCTTAGTCAAACAATGTGTTTGTCTGTGTGTAGCCGGTGTGCAGCCGGTGTGTAGTAGATCGATATTCCACATCAGTGGAGCAGCAGCCTGTTCAATATTACATGAACAGACATACAACGTGCTCCTATGGCTCGTTGTCCAGTGCACTGCAGGTACAGTAGTAAGAGGCCATTGACTTGGTGCTACATGCTAAATACAGCTGTAGTTGGTTGGCAACATTGGACCCATCACAGTGTTAGGTATTTTTAGTCAGATAGATATTGGTTAGATACTTGATGTATTAGAAATGTTTAGAGTAGACAGGATCTAGCTCAGGTCTAGCTCAGGGTGTTAAATGCTTAGTCATTCTCATGAGTTGCTGCAGGTTGCTTATGGTCAAGGATAACTAGATAGAAAGTTGATGACTGTTAGAAGACAGGATGTTTATTATTATTATTATTATGACGTGTAGAACTGTAGTCATAGCCATAATATTTTCTTATGTTTAATGTCATGACATGTCATTAGAGGTCGTGTTAGAATGTTTTAGCTACACACCACATAATCAACAGACAATCACACATTGATTTTCTTAATGCTTTGACTATTGCTCTGGCCAGCTGCAAAGCTGGCACCGAGAGACGTCACGGTTTGGCGTCTCTCTGAGTAGTATGGGGCTAGCCCAACCAAAGTGATATAATGTAGAGGCCTGTTGTGGTTCAGGGTCTTTCATCTTCCAGCTGCCTACGTGCAGTTTGGAGGTGCAAAGATACCTGAGCGTGTAATGTTAATTTTACCTGTGATCATTGAATAAATCAGCACTGCTTTGAAGTTACTTGGACTGCTTCATCTCTCAGAGTTAGCGTGGTGAAAAGTACTGGGTCCCAACAACAGCAAAAACTAAACAAAACAAACCCACAACAGTATGTTTACATGTAGTAGCCATGTTCTGACTACTACGCTGTTTGTGATTAGATTCAGGATGTGATGTGCACACTGAACACCTGGTCAGTCATATCTCTATATACATGAACCTAACAGTACACAGGCTCGTGACACTTGTCACTTCTGCAGTATTATTTGTGTTTCAGTTCACTGACTGACTGCTGTCTCACTTACTGTAGCACATAGTTGGATTTTGTCTAGATTCTGTCTTCAATGACCTGGTGTCAGGATTTAACACTGTACAGAGCCAGGTGTGGCTTTGGTTTCCCAGCACCTCAGATGCTCTCTGTCGGGGTCCACCGTGGACAGGTCTCCAGTCTGTCACAGGGCTGATATGTAGACAAACAACCACACACACTCCTATTGGCAACTTAGAGTCACCAGTCAACCTAAGCTTCATGTCTTTGGTCTGTGGGAGGAAGCTGGAGTACCCAGAGGGAACCCATGCAGGCACAGGGAGAACATGCAGACTCACACGCACAGAAAGGCCTCGGGTCGAACCTGGAACCTTCTTGCTGTGAAGCGACAGCGCAAACCACTGTGCTGCCCATGTTTGTTTAGGACTTGAAAAGCTGAAACTTCTATAAATACACTAAGTGGAAAATCTACCCTATGCATGAAATATGAAAAACAGCACATATAGACAAGAATTGCATAGATCAAAAGTAAGGACAGAACATGTGATGGACAAATATGTAGATAAACAACCACAAACATGGCCTCTATACACATCTTGACTTGTCTTGATTTGACTTCCTCCTTCTCATCCTTTCTCTCTTCTGCTTTTTTCCATCCTTGTTTCCAGCTCTGCATCTTTGTCCTACAGAATTATGACATTTGTGTCCTTCCCCACGTCAGCTGAACAGCCTGTACACTCGCACACACTCCCACATACAAGCAACCAGTTATTGACATGGCGACATGACAGTTTCAATCTTAGTACCGTAACTCATCAAGGAGATGGGACGAAAGGATGCACAAACACAAAACACACTGTCCAGCCCAAATACACAGACTCACATATACATCAGTCTGCTCTCTGGCCCAGCTGCAGACAGGAAAGACTGTTCACCACTGACTTGCTCTAGATATTTTCAGCTAATAGCTGCGTGTTCATCCACTTTCAAAATTCAGTCACACAAGAAACAAATTTCACTCCCAGTCTGACCATGGAAATCCACTGCCCACATGAGCTGCTGCACTAACTTTAACATGCTTGATGTTGTTGGTGACCCAGGCCTTTAATTATGCTTGGCTTCCTGCCCAGATAGCCCCCAAAACAGAGAAACCTCCCATTATGTAGCCTGAATTTAAAAGATTACTTCTCTAAAAGCGGTAGCACCCCTTTTTCCATACATAAGTCTAACAGGTGCATTTCCACCTGGCTACAATAGTTCTGAACCACACATCCATTCTCATTTCATTGATTAGATTTCAGGTTTGCTAGCACCTGACTCCAGTTGACATTTAGTGATATCAGAAGCCTGGTGCTACCATGGCTCTTTCCTCCATCACTTTGTATGTTTAATGGGTGTGTTCAATAAAGATGTAAAAGATCATGACTATTTGTTTTATCAGCTTAGAAATGAAGAAAATAATGTGTGTGGCTGTTGTTTTCGTGGTGTGTATCTAAAACAATTTGACATAACATTACACATTAAGACAAATATTATGGTTACTTTTACCGTCATAATAACATTCGTCCCTGACTGCCGCCTTTCTCTGCTTTTAACTAACCTTGCATTTAACAGCCTGAGGAGACATCCTGGCTGCACTAACATTCCTAGACAACAAATCTCTGAATATCTATCTAACTAAGAAATAACCTAACAATACACAGACAAGCAGAAAAGTTCCGTACCAATAGCTTGAATCCTGAAATGAAAAGTGAAAACACTGAAAAGGCTGAAAACAGGTTCCCACGTGGCAAATGTGTATTTATGTTGGAGGCGGCAGTGGTGCGGTGGGTAGTGCAGTCACCTCCCAACCGGAAGGTTGAAGATTCGAATCTCAGTGCCTCCAGTCCACATGTTGAAGTGTCCTTGGGCAAGACACTGACCCCCGCCGTTGCCCCCCATAGTTAGAGCCATTGGTTGAGTTGGTGCCACAGATGGCTGCCTCGGTTCGGTACTGGAAACAAATTCCTTGTGTGTAACACACTTGGCCAATAAAGGTGATTATCCTTATCCTTAAAGTCAAACCAGCAAGAACAGTGGCTGTCTTTGAACTCAAATTAGAAAAACAGACAGACCTAAAGAGGAGGGCAAACGTACTAATGGTAAATAGAATTTCAGTGACTGAGCAGTAAAGCTGAGTGTTTCTCTGACATTAGAACCATAAACCAGACCTGCTGACTAACATGTTGGAAGTGAGGAGCTCCAGCAAAGGTGCAGCATTCCCCATCCAAAGCTTCTTCAACCAGTGCATACAGTAGGTCACTGTGTGGGAATGTGGCCTTTCTAAAAACACCTCCTGGCTTCCTATGCACACAGATGAGAGCACATACATACAGGGATAGGGCAGTTTTATTTTTGAAAAGCGGAAGCAAAGCAAAGGTTATACCCCCTTCATTAACTCTTAGATAGGAAACTGTGAGCCCACACTGATGTCACTTTAGGGCCATATCAAGAGGAGAGCAGATAATACTGTGTGCACATTAGAAGCAAAGACATAAATTTGTATGAACTCACTGGAAATATAGAGCAAGCTTAAAAGCTGGAGAAATAACTAGGGATGCATCGATACCGGTATCGGGTCCGATACCACTCTCTAGTATTTGTACTTGTAAAAGTTGTCCAATACTACACACCAACTCTACTTAACGGCAGCATTACATTAACCTCATGCTGGCTGTGAAAAAGTTTTGTCCTAACAGAAAGTCGCACTACAAATACTAATAAAAACCAGTGTATTATGGTACTGTAGCTTTGGGGGTGGAGAGACACTTGGTCCCTCAGAATGGCTTAGTGAGGAAGCACCTGGCAGACTGTTCATAGTGCCCCTCTGGGTGGGATGTATTTAGTTCAGGCATGGTGGGGATTGTTCAGTGTGTATTGTCTGAGGTTGCAGCGTGTGTGAGAACATAAAAGAGAAAAAGGCAACTTCTGTCTCAAGCCACTTCCTCGAGCTAGCCTCCTCTACAGCGTGTTGTGTAGTTGGCTACATACTGTATTCAATAGCAATGGTGGCAGTTTTGATCAGTTTTTAACCTCCTGTTATATTTTATTTAATCACAATCAGAAGGTCAAGCTCATAAGAATAAAAATGATCACTGACTGCTTCCTGTCATAGAAGCGCCTCCAAAACCTTGAAAAGGACAAACGGAATGTCGACCTAAAATGGAGGGTGGACGATCTGGAGCAATTCTCCCGGATGAATGATTTACTCATCACCGGTATTTCCATCAAACCAAAAATAAGACGCATTGTTATGTTCATTTCTACATATCAAATATTTGTCTCATTTACAGCAGTTATGTTCGTGGGTCAATTTGACCCGCAACATAACAGGAGGGTTAAAGCAAGGTCGCCAACTCAAAGGGACGAATGTATATATAAATGAATACTTAACAAAAAAGAATGCAGATATAGCCAGGAAAGCAAGATACCTCAAGAAACAATGAAAAATCCAACACATGTGGGTAACAGATGGCAAAATCTTCATCAAGTTAAATGGATCCCCTGAGGAGGCAAAAATTCTCATAATAAGAAACCATGAGGATTTGGATAAGTATCAGTGACCACAATGCAATTTATCATCTGGTAACAAATAAGGTAACGTCTGACCTACACTATCACAATGAACCACATATAGGTGGTCAAATGAATAATTACACAGAGACAGATCTACTGCAGAAAATTGAACAACTTCAACAACTGGATCTGGGTGCAATGGAATACACTGAGTTTAACATGCATGATGTAGAGACGGATATCCTCATAATAATTATCTTTCTACTATAAATAATAATTGTAGTTACTATACAAATGAACAATATTATAATAATTTCATTACTAAAAATAAATTGTCTATTATCCATTTCAATAGTAGAAGTATGTATACAAATTTTAATGTAATAAGAGAATATTTAAAGAATTTTGTTTAATCAAGAGAAAGGAATTGATTTTGATATAAAGGATTATGACCTCCATTATGTAAACAGATGAAATAAATTAGCTATATATATATATACACAAAACTATAAAATATTTGGTTCTAACGAATATGTCTATTGTACTTGATAATGTAATGGAATGTCTAACAATAGAAATCAATAATGGAAAGAAAAAAAAACATTATTATAAGTTGTGTTTATAGATCACCTGGGTCAAGCATTGATACTTTCAACGATGAGATGGAAAATCTGTTTTCTGCGGTTAACAATAAATCTTTATTTATTTGTGGGGACTTTAACATTGACCTTTTGAATCCAAACAAACATAAACTCACTGATGAATTCATGGAAAGAATGTATTCCATGTCCTTATTTCCAACAAATACTAAACCTAGTAGAATTAATTGAGGTAATGAGAATAACCAAGAAATTATATTTTAATAAATTAATAATTGATAATAAAACCAATAGAGCTGTCCCTGGTAGGCTAGTGGTTAAGGTGCAGTGTTCTCACTGCAGCACCCCAGGTTCAAATCCAGGTTGCGTCAGGAAGGGCGTCTGGCATAAAACACACGCCAAATATCAACATGTATGTCATTTCTTTCTTTGATAATGAAACTAATATAAAAGGGACATGGGATGTATTAAATAGTATTATTTAAAAAGGAGTCAAAAAACTACTTACCCAGAATATTTTGTTGATTCAAATGGTTATTATTACAATATGAACAGAGTAGATAATAGGTTTAATAAATTTTTCATAAACATTGGTCCTGATTTGGTAGCAGGAATTCCAGATGAACAAATAGAGCATAATATTGAAAAAATTGAAATAAATTCAAATACAATCTTTCTTTCAGCAGTTAGTTAAAAAGAAGTAATGGATATTGTTCAAAAGTTTAAAAATAAATATTCTATGGACTGTCACTCCATCAATATGGTACTAATTACTGAATTATTAATGAAAGTCAGTATGGATTTAGAAGTAAAAGATCTAATTCATTTGCAATAATTGATGGAATTGAAGAAGGGGCCAGAGGGAGTCCGGTTTGGGGACCACAGGATCTCGTCTCTGCTTTTTGCAGATGACGTTGTCCTGTTGGCTCCATCAAACCAGGACCTCCAGCGTGCACTGGGGCATTGTCGATGCGGCTGTTCGGAGCTGTGGCCGTAAGGTCTCCGGTGCCTGTCGTGGTGGCAATCCCCAAACCCGGTGGTGGTCACCGGAAGTATGGGATGCCGTCAAGCTGAAGGAGTCCTTTCGAGCCTGGTTGGCCCGTGGCTCATCTATGGCCATGAGCTTTGGGTCATGACCGAAAGGGCAAGATCCCGGATACAGGCGGCTGAAATGAGCATACTCCGCAGGGTGGCCGGGAGCACCCTTAGAGATAGGGTGAGGAGCTTGGTCACCCGGGAGGAGCTCAGAGTAGAACCGCTGCTCTTCCACATCGAGAGGAGCCAGCTGAGGTGGTTCAGGAATCTGTTTCAGATGCCTTCTGGGCGCCTTCCTAGGGAGGTGTTCCGGGCATGTCCCACTGGGAGGAGGCCCTGGGGAAGACCCAGGACACGCTGGAGGGACTATGTCTCTCGGCTGGCCTGGGAACGCCTCTGCATTCCCCCGGAGGAGCTGGAGGAAGTGTCTGGAGAGAGGGAAGTCTGGTCATCTTTGCTTAGACTGCTGCCCCTGCAACCCGGTTCTGGATAAGTGGAGGAAAATGGATGGATGGATTTACGTAATCAAAAACAGCTATAGCGCCACCATGTGGTGAGATAATAGCAACTTCATGTTGCCAATATCTTGATCGGCGGAGGAAAATGGGTGGATGGAAGAATTATCAAATGCATTGGATAATAAAAAATTTCCCATTGGTATATTCATTGATCTGAAAAAAGCTTTTGATACTATTAACCACGCAGTATTATTAAAGACGCTTGAAAGGTATGGGATACGCGGGATGGCTGGAAGCTGGGTAAAGAGCTATTTAAGTGACAGAATGCAGTATGTGCAGATGGGTGAGTCTTCATCTAATCGTTTTGTCATTTCTTGTGGTGTCCCTTAGGGCCCCAAACTATTCAACTTGTATGTCAATGATATATTTAATGTTTCACAATTACTTAAGTGTGTTTTGTTTGCAGATGATACCAACATTTTTTATTGTGATGACAATTATGATACGCTCATTAATGTTGTAAATACTGAATTAAGGAAAATAAAAAAATGGATTGATAGTAATAAATTATCTTTAAACTTAATTAAAACTAAAGCCATATTATTTGGAAATTGTAAAACGAAAATGGAAAAGATGATTGAGATAGATGGGATACCGATTGAAAATATCTCTGAAATAAAATTTTTAGGAGTTATAATTGATAATAAATTAACTTGGAAAACTCACATCCAACACATAAAAACTAAAGTTTCCAAAAGCCTTGCAATAACAAATAAAGCTAAACATGTTCTTGATCACGATACACTCCGTACCCTGTATTGTTCCCTGATTTTACCATACTTAACTTATTGTGTGGAAGTATGGGGGAACAATTATAATAATTCAATACAATCACTTTTTTACAAAAAAGGGTTATGCTTATCATATATAAGGCTGATTATTTTGAACATACAAACCCACTTTATTTTAAATCAGAGTTATTAAAAATACAGGATCTTGTTAAAATGAACATGGTACAACTATTATTTAAAGCATTTCATAATTGCTAATTTACAAAAGTTATTTATGCTGCGAGAGCAGTTGTACAGTTTGAGGGGCTATGGAAAGTTTTTAATACAAATGGTTAGAATGGTTAGAACTAGTAGGAGGAGTTTCTGTGTGTCTGTATGTGGGGTTAAATTATGGAATGGTCTGGGGTTTGAACACAAACAATGTCAAAACAACCAATTTAAAGCACTTTATAAACAGAAGGTGTTGATACAGTATAAGGAGGACGGGTTTAATCATTTGATTATGTATCTATAGGCTGTATTATCTTATCTTGTAGGTCTTTTGATTACTACTATTGGAAGGATTAGTATTGTTACCTGTGGTTATATATGGTGTGTATCTAAGATATATCGTGTTTTTTTGTTTGTTTGTTTTTTTTTTTTTCCTTTTACATGGGTATATTTATGTGTATATATGTAATTTGAAAGTTTTTGTTAACATTAAGAATTATGGAAGCAGCTATTACGTTCCTTTGTTTTAATTGTAACAAACCGGGGTGGATTTAAATAAGTTTGATTTCTTCCCACTCTATTTCAAGCAATTCACTGATCGATGTTGTTAATGTAAGGTGACTATACCTTGTATGGGTTGAATGCTTCTTATTGCCTTGTAATATGTTACTATTGCTCGACTGCATTATTACGAACTACTTGTACTTAGTACGCAAATGTAAGTTTTACCTAAACCTGGTCTGAAAACAAGTGGTAGTGCATCTGTAGAAATAGGACTGATGCAGTTTGCAGTCCAGTTTCAGCTAAATTGAATATTAAAGCTGCACTACCTAGTATACATCAATGTGAACCATCACTTGTAGAGAAGAACCCCTGTACAATTCTCCTCTCAGCTGCTTTGGTGCCACACAAATGTTTACATTTGTGTGGCACTGTTCCCAGCAGCAGCAGGCAGCTCAGTGAAGAAGATCTAGTAACCCAGTCTACGCTACCTGTCCACACTAAAACTAGCATCTAGCTGGTGAACGTAGTGGAGCGCCTGGAGGGGATTCAGCTTCCTGCCATTTGAATGCTTTGCATGTGTTTGGGTTCTTCTGGAGAGAACCCTGAAACTCAGCTTTAAAGAGGACTTCAGTGTTGCCCAGTGTGTTTGTGACTTTTAGATCATAAACCGTCTTCATGGTCATTTTGTCTTTCTCTTCATCATGATCATAAACATTAACCCCAGCTAATCTGAATTCACTTAAACTCAGGTCTGGAGACATTCTCACATAAACAACCAGATGCTCAGGGGAACTGTGATACAGAACTAATGGCAAAGGAAGGACAGACAGGAGGACATAGCTGTGAACGTAGAGGGATGACAGGAGTGAATTGAGTGTGGTGACTGTTGCTATAGAAACAGCCCAAAGTTCAGGCTATGGCAAATACAGGTGAATTTGAGTGAGAAAGTGAAAATGAGATGTCCTTTCACATCTCTACCATATTCCCTGGATATGATTAGTTACCTTATTTGCCAATTAGAGACAACTAAACTGTAAACTGCAACATTTCTTGTGTGAAAACTGAATAAAAGCACAAGTTAAAGACAGCAGTGGCTTGAAATGGATTCTGGTGTTGCTGCTTGTAGTTCAGTGGTTAGGATGAAAGGCCGAGATCATCAGAGTTTATGTAACATGTAATCCTATCGGTTCCGCCTGTCATTTACTACAAGGTGCCCTGAATGTGTCTTGCTTCCACATGGCTGCCTATATGTGTGATATTAGTGTGCTTGTTTCAGGGAGTGGAGCAGGGAGCAGGCATGACAGTAGCTAACGTCTGACAACATACAAGGGTTTGGCCATAGATACGTATATATATATATATATATATACAGTGTATAAATATATATATATATTGTCCTGACAGAACAGAACTAAACCTGTGTCCGTTTTTTGGCAAACTGGGAGCAGAACAACAACAGAACACTGATGTTATTATCTGGTAAAGTTCTTTTTATTAAACATGTCAGCAAACATTTGCCTATTTACAAATCTAGCTGACTTGTCATTAATTTGAAATCCTGTTTTGTCCACTTAATGCCTGCAAGTCCAATTTTCACTCACCTTTCAGCTGTTTTGGTCTTCTGTAAAAAATATGATCCAAATATAAATCAGGTACCAACAGGTTAGCAACTTTGTGTGTCTGTTTGGTGCTTGGAAATAGCATTGAGGGATTTTTAGTTTCATTATTATTATTTCTTTTGCTGTAAACA
>NW_018128253.1:544765-548928 GCF_001952655.1 Monopterus albus | reverse complement strand
CAGAAAGACTAAAAATGCTTTGTAAAGCTTAGGGGACCTGACAAGATGGCTGATTAATCTTTCTGGTCATCCTCTCATGGTACTCAGTCATTAGATCCATTGTTTGTGTTAAAATGTACATTGGTGCATCTTAAAGAAGTGCGTTTAAGCTTTAACAGTTTACCTTGTTCATTTCCTGCCCACCCTCGCTTTGTCTTGGAGTATTCCCTTCGGTTCACAGGGTGCATTTGAGAAGCCCAAACAAAGCAGCGTCTGTAGCCCGACAGACTGAGCAACAGCCAAGCCGTGGCCAAGCGGCATCAGAACCGGTTCCTTTCACTGGCTACATCAGAAAGTGTGCACACACACCAGTTCTCCAGCTGCACTAGATGAATCTGTAGCTCTGCATTTTGAATCAGCCGTAGAATTTATTTACCCCACGAGAGACTGAGGATAGAAAGAGAACACAGTGCAGGTTGAAAAGCACAGGGCTGCCCCCTTCCGTTCTCCCCACCCCTCCCCTCTCAACCTCACACACACACACACACAGAGTGACTGAGGTCACAACATGGCCTCTATGCAGGTAATGAGAGACTGTGCATGTGGCTTGAGCTGGAGACTGTGTGGTCCTTCATTCATTTGACTTTTCTCCCCCTGTTATCAGGACTGTATGTGGCTGGTTCTCCTTCAGTTTCATCAACCACATCTGCTACAGATACGACTCCAGCCAAATCACCCCTTCCCAGCCTCACACAGCAAGGAGATTAGGGCCTTTGGGAGAAAGAACAGAGGCAACACAACTACAGTTGCAGCTGTAACAGAAACAGAAGTGCTTACAGTATGTTTCAGAAGACATAAAAACTGTAAATGCACGGAGCCACATATCACTCAGTACAGTCAACAGTCTGAATGATGACTGAATCAGTTAGCAGGTGAGATGACTCACAGCACACACATGCACACTCACACAGATTCTAAATATAAACCTCAGACTGGAAGATTAACTCGACCAACCCAAATCCCGCTCTCTGTGTCCTCTCAGCAGAGGTGGACCCTGAACCATCAGTGGAAATATAATCTTTGTGTGCTCACACAGTGTGTTCGCACCGACCACAGCCTTCCTCAACCCCACATACACACACTCACACCACCATACGCTCCACACCGCTGCATGGCCATCTGTCCTTAAGTGAGATGCACATATTTGAACAAAATGAATGTAATCCACTGTAAATATCATTCAGCCAGTCTCATTCAAATGGACTGCGAAGGTGAACTGTTTTCATCATCTTGGACCTTCACTTACAACACCTACAACAGTGAACATAAAGTAGTTAACAAAACCAGCACAACGTTGTGCCTCATCAAACCCTTTTTAAAGACCTCGCTTCAGTTGGTTACTGGTGTATTTAGATGAGATATTTAGTTCCACCTTTTCAGTTCTATTTCCTATTATGGAACACTGGAGAACAGAAAGCCATTAATCAGCACTATATAATACAGTTTGTTAAAATCTGAAAAACTGTTTCTTCTTCAGGACTATACAAAAATCATTTGCTTGGAGAGAAAAGGTAGAATCTTATGTTCCTCTTTTTAATAAACACCTTACTGAGCATTTTCTTTGTATTCTCTCCTTAAATTGGAAATAATATGCACCACCCTCCCCATTAAGTAAATCTGAAAATAATATGACAGCATTGAACTGGTATGACTCTTGATGAAGATGATTTAAGAAGACACAATATGTGTGATATATGGCCACAGATCTTTTATGAGAACATGGCGGTTTCTGGATGTTGTCCAAGAAGTCGGTCGCTGTGGGGTAGCTCCATCTGTTCTGAGCAATAAATAAGAGATGAGAACTGTCATGTTCTAGATTTAAGACTCATTTCTCATCACTCTAACAGTCTCAAAATCACCAAGATGAAATATTTAAAACTCCTGTCCTATAAACTGACAGAAAAATCCTCTGAGGTGGCTGCAGCTTTAAACACATTCCAGTCTGTCTGGGTGAAACAGTCCTGCAGGGTACCTTCAGTCTCTGGGGTCCAGAGTTTAATTTGTTTGGTGACAGGGTTTGTTTCAGTCTTTGTCTGTAAGCTGGATACAGGAACAAAGAAATGTGGTCCGAGCATCCAAAGATGGGGCGGGGTGCAGCCCTGTATGCACCACGTATGTTACTGTGAACATGATCCAGAGTGTTCTTGTCCCGGGTGGGAATGTTCACATGTTGGTAATATTTGGGAAGTACAGTCCGTAGATTGCACAGATTAAAGTTGCCTGCAGCGATTAAAAAAAAGCGTCGGGGTGCGCTGTCTCTAGCGCACTGATGACATCATGGAGTTTGCTGAGAGCCACCATGGAATTAGCTAAATATATTCCAGCCAAAAGCACACTGCTAATTTCTCTTGGTAGATAATAGGGTAGGTCTAATGCTGACAGATGGACGCAGCCTGATGTTCTGCTCTCACCAGGTGTTAATTTCCTGTATTTTAGTAAGTTTTTAAACACAGAACCAGCATGTAACCATTTGTAACCGGCGGGTTGGTCACGCCTACACCGCCTGGTGAGTAATTTGCTGGAATGATCATGGCTATAAATAACACTCGGGAGATGGTATTGCGACAAGTAGTTTCTGTGCTGGTCGCTGCTATAACCGTTTTTGAAGCGGGTCTCCCTCCATTGATCTGTGTCCTGCTTTCTCTGTAAGGTATGTCCAACGGACTGATTGTAGATCAGATGTGTTGCAGCGCAAAGTGCTTAATCAGGTTGTTTTGGTTGTAGACTGTTTTCAGGGGATTACCGCATGTTCTCCAGGGGCGATAATTGATGCGAGCGTGATCCAGTAGAAGTTGGCGTCCATCGCACATGCTGTGCTAGGGTGACGTGCAGCCAAGGTAACCTGTAGTGCTGTTGGTTTTAATTGTTTTGTTTGGATGTTTGTGCTATTTATTAACCGTGGCTTTACTTGTTGCAGGGGTGATAGCCACAGCTGTTTTGCTTATGTAACGTTCTGCCTTGCTTTGCTGTTTTTGTTCTGTCTTTATGTTGAGGTTTACCTAGCAATGTGTTCCCTATTATTGTATTGTTCCCAAGTAGGGTTTAGCCAATTTTTATGGTGTGTGACCAGTGCGTGAATGGTTTGATGCACAGGGAGGCAAAGCCCTCTTGTATTTGGTTTGTTGATGTGTGATTAATTGATTTGTGGTGTTCATTTAAATGGTTCACTCTTAAATAGATCATTGGGGAGGGGTTGGGGGGCAGAGTTGGGGCGGGACAACAATTCTGATTGGATAACCTTTCACCTAGAACTGTCACATTAAGTTTGATGAAAGGTAATATATACCTTGTGTGTAGTCAGATACACCACATGCTGCATGCTCAACTACAGGCCAGTGACACTCACCCCAGTCATTATCAAGTGTTTTGAGAGAGTGGTGCTGGCCCACATCCAGAGCAGTATACCAGACACCCTGGCCCCGCTGCAGTATGCCTACCGGCCCAACAGCGCCACCTCAGATGCCATCGCGGCTGCCGTCCACTATTTCCTTTCTCAGTTATTAGCATAGTTGATAGGCAAATGTTAAGTATAATATGTAGTATGGTCAGGATGAACTCTCTGCTTTTCTGTGAGGGCCTCTGCAAGAACATTGGGCGTCAGACTTCCTGTTTTTCAGTACAGGCTGCAGGGGGTTCCCAAAATAGAGAAGATAATATATTGTTCAATAAATGATGATTGGCACTGCAGTGACTCTCCCTGTGAATTAATTCTAGACATGACACCTGGAAAATGGAAACTCTTACATCAGGATACTCTTCATTGACTACAGCTCCGCCTTCAACACAGTTGTCCCCCACAAACTCACCCACAAACTGTCCACACTGAGTCTGCACCCCACCCTCTGTGACTGGCTCCTGGACTTTCTGACTGGCAGGCCCCAGACTGTCAGGATTGTCAATAGGATTTCAGCCAGCATTGTTACAAACACTGGCACCCCACAGGTATGTGTCCTCAGTCCCATCCTCTACACCCTGTTCACCCACGACTGTGTCGCCTCCCACAAAGACATCATCCTGAAGTTCGCAGATCACACCACAGTGATAGGTTGCATTACTGGCGGGGACGAAGCAGCCTACAGGAGGGAGGTGGCCGGTCTGGTGTCATGGTGCAAGGACAACCGCAG
>NW_018128253.1:542152-544734 GCF_001952655.1 Monopterus albus | reverse complement strand
CCCCCAGCATGGACTGTTCATGCCACTAACCTCCGGCCTGAGGTTCAGAAGTGTGAAATGCAGGACCTCTAGACTGAAAAACTCTTCTTTTCCCTCTGCCATCAGACTCCTAAACAGCTGCCAGGAGTTCATAATCAGGAATTACTTCATGTAATTCCACCTGTACTGTTTACATTCTCAGTTTGCACATAATTGCACGGTGACTGACTACTGCACATGCTGCTCCCATGCAGCATACATTCTCTTATATTCTTATATATTTTTATTATATCGCTGCATTTGCTGCTTAAAGTGCCTTAGATTTTGTTACTTATCTACTTTATATTTCATTTGTATTTTCTGGCATTCATGTGGACGGCAAAATAAGCATTTCATTGTACAGGAAAACGCGTTTCCTAACTGTGCATATGACAAACACTTTGACCTTGACCTTTAACCTTTACCTTAGACTCCTATTCCTTGGACAATGACAACAGCAGAGTTTAACAGACGGCCTCCAATGCTGCCATGCTGGCACATGAGCCTGCCAGTATAGATGTAGAGAACAAGAGACAGATGGACGATACAGAGAAAATGGGAGGATGGCAGACATACAAGAGTGATGGGGAAGAGAGAGCTGTAAAGGACATACTCACATGAAGGTAGGATGAAAAGATGATGCCCATATGTAGGAGTAGAAATGAAAGAAGTAACATGAAAAGGGTGGAGAAGAGATTGGTAAATGAATGTTGAGATTGTCTGGTCTCTATTTAGCTTGAAGCAGATCTACACATTCTAATTAGGGCTCATACTCTGTAATCATAGTCTACATATAGTAGGGCCAGATTACCAACTGGGGTTGGGCCCTAGAACTGCAGCATCATCAAAAGGTTTTTCTGTTTTTAGCCTTACTGCTATACAGCACAGCAGGAAATAGTCTAACCCTAACCTGTGAACATTTTTGTGTTTAGACAAACATGAGAATATCAATCTAATGACAGTGTGTTACTTACTGTGAAGGACATGTTTAGTCTAACTTTGCACAGCAATGGGAACCACAGGGAATCTGTGGTTTTAGGCAGAGATATGTGTTGGAGCTATTTCTGACAAACAACAGTTTATATCTGTGTAGTATTTCTGACTAGAGTGTAAGTTCCCAGGAACAGTCAGTGAGCACATGTTGTGGTTTTGGACAAGACTGCATGCAGACATTGTGCCCGGCTGCTGTTCACTAAGAAATACTGTGCACAACTTTCCTTAGATCCACACTGAAAAAAGGTATAAGAAGCCATCTGGATGTAGTTTTAGGTAGAAGACTGTATTTATCCCGCTGGGTGGGGTTTCAGTTACCTCCTGCTCGCCACCAGTCAGGCAGAACTGATGAAGCTTTTGGATGAGAGCTGAAACGTCTTCTACCTAAAAATACATCCAGATGCTTTCTGCTAAGTTTTTTTCAGCATAGTACGACCTGGATGACTGAGAATTTCCACTGACATTTCCTTAAATCTACAAACTGTTGTTTCTACATTTCTCTTTTGGTATAAATAAAACAAATCATGTACAGCATTGCATTAGCAAGCTTTAGAACTGTTGATAGATATTCAGGCTAGCTGTTAGCATAGACACTGCTTCCAATCTTTATGTTAAGCTAGGCTGGATGTAACTGAAGGTAGCGCTAGCAGGAAATTCCAGACCGGTCCACTTTACTCCGCCAAGTGCTCCCTCTCCCTGCTCCACTACATCCCAATATGACCTGCTATGCTTCGCCACTCTCTTACCAGGGGCCTATTGCACAAAACTAGGATAAGGGATTAAGCCGGGATATCTTGGTGATCCTGGCTCAATTTATCCGTGATCCGGTTGCACTAAAGCTGGATTAGATGGCGGTAGGATGTTATGGTATAAATTACCATGGAGATTTATTCTGTGGAGCTAGCCTGCTCCAGACCAGGCTAAGTTCCAGGATTTATTTTATCTCATCCCTTATGTCAGTCAGCAGTCACCACAAACGGAAACCAATAGTTATTTCACTGCACACTATATACACATATTCACATATAATTAGACCCACTGTCATTGTTTAAACGTTTGTGATCATTAATTTCAATCATTTTGGATAAATGATGACGTTTAGATGATGTTGCTATCATTAGATAATTTACAGTTTCCCATAGACTATAAGGCTATACAGGTGCTGGTCATAAAATTAGAATATCATCAAAAAGTTGATTTATTTCATTAATTCCATTCAAAAAGTGAAACTTGTATATTATATCCATTCATTACACACAGACTGATATATTTCAAATGTTTATTTCTTTTAATTTTGATGATTATAACTGACAACCAATGAAAACCCCAAATTCGGTATCTCAGAAAATTAGAATATTACTGAATACCAATACAAAGAAAGGATTTTTAGAAATCTTGGCCAACTGAAAAGTATGAACATGAAAAGTATGAGCATGTACAGCACTCAATACTTAGTGTGGGCTCCTTTTGCCTGAATTACTGCAGCAATGCGGCGTGGCATGGAGTCGATCAGTCTGTGGCACTGCTCAGGTGTTACGAGAGCCCAGGTTGCTCTGATAGTGGCCTTCAGC
>NW_018128253.1:534799-541218 GCF_001952655.1 Monopterus albus | reverse complement strand
ATGGTGAATCAGTGAATCTGTGATCGGTGGCGGGTCTATTTGACTGAGCCGTGAACGCGCACATATCCAGGATTGGTTACACCTGGCTTGATGAATCAGTGTCTGCTCATCCTGGCTTGGTCTTTGTGCAACCAATTAAGCCTGGGTGCACGTGTTTTGGATTCATTGAGCTCAGCTCAGTCATTTATCCTGGATGTCTTAATTCTACTTTTGTGCAACAGGCCCCAGCTCTTCAAATATTTGTCATTATGAAATTAAAAGAAATGAGAATGCAGCCAAATTTAGTGATCAAACTGAAATAACTGAAAATCTCTGAGATCAGTGCAGCTCAGAAACCTTTAGAAGCTGATATCTCTGCACTGCTGCCAGTGCTGAATGAGCCTGGGGCGCAGGAGGCTTGGCCAGCTCCTCTAAGACAAATTTTATATAAAAGTTGCATGCTGTAGTTATAATGCGCAGATATGAGGTTGATTTGGATATTGACATTGAAAAGCTGTAACTGTTCAGCTCTAGAATTCAGGAGCATTATTTAACCATTTTCCACTCAACATAAAGAGCTGGTGCTGTAAAAGAAGAATAGTACTATTTTTAACAGCTTCATTCCAAATTTTAAACAAATATGAAGCTACTGCAGTTTTATGTATGCATTCTATCCTGACAAATAGACCTTAAGACCCTCCAGTTTATACAGATTAAATAACTTCTTTTTATAGTGCAGACAGCAGCGTACCGACCAGATGTGGCCTTAAGAAGGCCGTTACAACAAAACAGAGAGGACCAGGGTGACACACCTAAGAAATAGCTAACTCCAGTGAGTGGCTGCCTGTCTGAGCTCCTCAGCACTAGAGCTGACAAACACCATATCACCAGTGCAACGTGTTTGGTGGCAGGTAAAAAAAACTGCCCACAGGGAGCCTGGAACCTGTTAACTGGGCAGATTATGCCTGACTTCAGATCAATTTCTCTTGATTTTTAAGTACTCCTAAGTTCAGTCATGATCTGTGAATCAGAAAGAGAGAAGAGCTGGTGTTTTCTTGTTAGGTTACTACTGGATCTTTACTGTATACACAATCCTGTTTTATTCAGTAGAAACAGATCAGTTCTCACAGTTTGTTACTGAAGGACATTGTGTGGTCGCATGTGTGTATTGCTGTGCATATCTGTGGATGCCTGCTGTTTTGCTAAAAGCTTTCGTTCAACAAAGGACCTGAGCTGCAGGTGCGGTCACACTGGATGATTTTTATGTTGATGCCAAGCTTGACTCAACTGTCCAAACATCTCAAACCTGACAGAGGGATGTTTGTTCAGAGCTGCAATTTTTATAAATAACCCATATATTTAGATTTTACCGATGCTGTTTTAAACAGGCAACACAGCAGCAATTTCTATGTGTATGTCAGACTTTTTCTTTGTAACATCTATAAAAGTAGAATTTCACAGCTGCTGGAAAATGCTGTCCTAAAAAACAATAACTTATTTAAAGGTACTCAACCAAATTTATTTTCAGCTGCTAGAGGGTCTAGTGAGACTCAAAACAAACCAGCACCCTAAACAGTCCTGTTTCTTGAAGCTACGACATGAACTACAGATGCCTGGTTGGGACAAACTACTAAAGGCAGCCTCCAGTCCAAAGCTAGCTAACTAACAAGTCCTCTACAGTAGCACACTGTCGAGTGAGGAGGGTGACAATTTAGTGATTATGATGCATTATTTATACGTATGACTAACATTGTTTGTAGAAGGTGTGTTTATTTAGTCACATCTGCTTTGATGAGGAGATGGACAGGGAAGTTGAACTGACATTAGCTGATGAAAGGTTTGATAACTTAACTGTAGTGCACAGATATGTATGGCAAAGTTTATGTTGTGTTTATTTTCAGTGGCAGAAATTTGAGTGAGGTCAGTCTGACTTGGAGCTGCAACAGCTCTACCATGGCTGGCTGTTTGAAATGACTTGTCACAGTAAAAAAAAGGCTCCCTATAATCTCTGCTAGGTGGTAGACGGGGCTGATTTACAGCCCTACTCTAACAACACATAGTTCTGAAGCTGGAATAACAACAGAAGTGCTGTAGGCAGCAGAGTGTCATGAAGAAGGGTAGCATAACTGAGAAACACTATGTCCTGTCCCATTTTCACATCACGTATCAGATAATGTGCACAATCTTTCTTAATGTGTGTTGAGGTTTAAATTGTTACCTGTCATTTGCTGTGGGGAAGGTGGCTAGTAATCCACATAGGTCTATGTCTAATGTGGTGCCCATTGCTTTTTCTCCAATAAGAGAAATAATCCAGCCTCATTTTTCTAATGTCATGAAAGACAGTAGCAGGAAAATGGCCAGAAATGCAACAACAACTCTGGAGCAAATGGATGCAGCTGTGTACATTTACTTAAGCTGACTTACATAAGTAAGAACTATTAATACAACATGGTTCCCCATCAGGGTAAAAATGTGGCATTATTTTGTCCTTGATGCAGCTACCAGCTGAGTGAATGAAGTGGATAAAAGTGGCACATCCGTTGTATTAACAGGTTAAGAAGTTTCAGTGTGTAGAAGTCAAATTAACACAGCATTATCACACAGTACAGCAAAATACTCTACTACTGAGAAAGTGCTTGTCCTGCTGCAAGCAAATTCTGTGGCAACAGAGAGTCAGCCATGACTCTCACACCATGTCTGTATCTTCATGGGTTGGAATTAACAGCATCACACACAGATCACAGGTATCTCATCATCCAAGACCTGCAGTGGTTGATTAGAAATACCTCCAGCTGTCCACAGCAGCGCTCTCTCTGCTGCAATGTGAGGACAGATATAGATATTAGCTTTAAAATGAGATTTGAAAACAAAAGTGGATGTGAACAGTACCTTTGCATGGCTGCTTTGGATCAGGCTACTTGTCTGACCAGGGATCTAAGCAGGAAACCCAGCCCTCCCAGTGGTTTTCAGGCTTGTGTGAGAGCAGCTAGCGAAGGAGGGACGAGGAAATAAGAGAGGCACCAGACTGAAATCTCAGCACAACTGTAAAGGAAAATCTCTTCTTTGTGGCTCTGCCAAAGAAGCAGAGAAAGAGTAAAGGATTTCCTCATCACATGGCATGATACTTTAATTTTATCTGCTGACCTGGAACAGAGGTTGAAATTGTGGCCTAACAGGAAACCAAAGTTTGAGGCTTCTGACTTGGGCTATGTGGCATCTTCTAGCCTAACAGGAGCATAACCTAGGACTTACAAAGAAAAAACAAGAGCAGTTACAGTGTACACCGTCTTTAAAATAAGGAAGAGCAGGCAGACAGAGAAATTACCCAAGATGAAGCTAACCAGGGGTGAGGCTATTGAAAATTGGGAGTAGCCTTAAAAGAACCTATGTTTTTTATATAGTGACAATGTACGTTAATGTCAGGTCCGCTCG
The DNA here is from genome assembly GCF_001952655.1 of Monopterus albus. NCBI lineage: Eukaryota > Metazoa > Chordata > Actinopteri > Synbranchiformes > Synbranchidae > Monopterus > Monopterus albus. The sequence goes on along the minus strand of NW_018128253.1, from coordinate 537,807 downwards.
GCGCAACCTGCCTCTCTTCCTTCTTTCTCTCTCTCATCCTGCGGGATCGGCGCCTCAGCTGTGTCGCATTCGGTAATCAGTGACTTGTTGGTTAGCGCACAGCTGAGGCGCATTGCTGTGATTACTTTACTTCCTTATTTAATCCTCTGGCAGACGCTCCTTCGTCGCCAAAGCATTAAGGTAAATTATTGTAATGCGTGTATTCAGTCGTTACGCGATTTTGATTTTCACTGCTGACAGTCCCTGTCCGGTTGATTATTTTGTCAGTACATTGTATACTCGTGTTTAGCTTATGTTAGTGATGTCCAATTGACACCATGACACCTGTATTGAACCACTTCATCATTTGTATCGAGTATTGGTTCATTCATTCAAAGGTTTGGTTTAGTGCCATCTGGTGGCAAAATAGTATGCAGCAGAACAATGTCTGAATTATGTGATGGGTGTAACTAGGCTTTGTGTGAATGATGTGAAAACGTTTGTAAAGATTGATTGGTCAGTCAGTCCAGTCTATGAACGTATGTATGTAAGCGGGAGAAGGCATGCTTGGGGAAACAGAGGATGTGCGTATGTAACTAGGACAGGGTGTGAATAAATACAAGGGAAGGAGAATCAATCATTTTTACTCCTAGCTGGCTCCATGGTGATCATACACCAGCAGCAATGATCATACTGACAGCAACTACGCACATACCTACTACGCCGACAAACCCACATGTTGCGCATCATCTTGGATGGCTTTATAGTACCCCTACGCCTACGCACTTGCTGACTACACACACACCCCTACTACGCCGACAATCCTACATGTTGCGCATCATCTTGGATGACTTTATAGTACCCCTACGCACCTGCTGACGCACGCAGCGAGATCTTGCGTCATGACACCGTATCGACGGTTTGAACCAGTCACTGGAGTCACTCAGGCTAGCGTTTCTGCGTCAGATGTCATCAGTCACGTGTCTTTTCCGCAACAATACAAGCCTCGAGGCAGTGGTTCATGGAAGAGCCCTCTTTGAGCTCGAATCATGTACTAGCTTACGTACCTTGATTTCAACGCTGACAGTTCCTGTGCTGTTGAAGTCTTGCTTTTCTTTTTTTTTTGTCTTTCGTTCGCTACTCTGCTTCCCTAACTTAGTTACTGCTTTTTCACCTGTCCGTCCCGGTTCTCCAATTCTCCTGGTTCCTGCCATTATTCTGTCTACTCATCTGCTCGTCCTAGTCTCCTCAGCCATCTCTGCCCTACCCTGGTTATGTACTGTTCTTACTTTTGTTTGTGTTCTTCATTAAACCACCCTTTTTTCCACTAGCACCTGGGTAAGTATCTTGAGTCCTACCTCAGTTCTTCCTCACCCTCTGGTGAGGGAGACTCAGCCATGACAGTTAAAAACTAGCACCATGAGGTTGACGTTTGTGGTTTTCAGTAAAATGCCAAGCCAACTACTGGATGGACTGCCATGAAGCTTTGGTAATGCGCTGGACTTCATTCAGCACTATCATCACACCATCACATTTTAATTCAGAAGTAAAACGCATGTCACTGTGTGCAACATTAGTCAACAATAAAATGATATGTTTTGAACCATTCAAGCGACAAATAAATTTAAACATCAAGTTTCTTAAAACAGCAGAAAATGTACTAATTTGAGATGACACAAACAATTTGCTAGCACTCATCCATCTAGGCTTTTTCAGTAATATCCTTAGGGTGTCATTGTAAGCCACTGACAGTTTCTGAAGACTGCCCTTCTTATAATTACACCACAGATGGGCAGTGTACAAGGGAGTACAATAAGCTTTAAACAAAGCCAATTTTACCTCCACTGAGCATGCACCAAATTTCCATGCCAGTATATTAGCTTGTACGTACAACATGTGGAACTGCCGATATATATCCCTGTCATCAGACAAACAATCATTAATGACATGACCCAAATACTTAACTTCATCTGACTAAATCATGTCAGCTTATGACCAAAGTACATGCAAAAAAGTCCAGTTCTTTCCATGAACACGGTAAACCTTACACCTGCTAAGTCGTCTTTAAAATAAACGGTCATCCATCTTACTGAGGTATCCTTTACACAGAGCTTCTCTCTGGTCTGATATTAATAAGTATTACTGGTTACTGAGTCCCTCTGCTTTCACACAGGTAGAGAAACCAGATCCTGCGCTATCGGGTGTCACTGGACTCCCGGACACATCAGTGCCCCACCCGCCTGCCTGCTCTGTCATGAACATAAAATCCAGTCTGCTGGACACCCAGGGACCCTTTTGGTGGATGTGGTGGGGGCTGACCTTTCCCCCTCCCTGTCTGATGTGGGATATCCAAGTAAAGCCCATCAACTGATGCAAACAGAAACTTACTGTAGCCATTGACTGATTCTTGATGTGTTTAACACGTTCTGAGCCTGAATTAAGATTAAATTAAGCTCTCAGAACGTACAGAGTCCAATCAAGGCCTTACATCTGACAAATTGCAGGTCTAAAACTCATACATTTACAGGTTTGGCTGTAAATTATTAAACAGAAGGTGAAGATTTAAGCGATTGGCTCAGAAAACAAGTAGACGCCACAGAAGCCAGACTGAAAAGGTTAGTCTCTAGATTATGTTTAAAGATGGGAACATATTGTGAATCCTTCTGCTCCTCTAACAGACTGGCCTACAGCCAAGAGCTATACTAAATAACTCACAGCCTCTAAAGCGAATGTGGTGTATTAACTGAAGGCACAGCATCACCCTAATAGAGAGGTAATTGGGTCAGTGTGAGAAGAGATGGGCTACAGGCCCAGATCCAAATCCACAAGGACAGGAATTAAATTCACTATAAATATAAAGAAAAAACACACTGCGCTCTATCCTCCTATGTTTAGATCTTTTGTGAACACTTGAAACGCATGTACACATATATATATAATGCATTTCTGAAGCTCTGCCATGATGCCAGTAGTGCCACCTTCCACATATCTGCCTGTGCACTAAAATGTCAAGATGTAGTCACTCCAGG
>NW_018128253.1:530681-534587 GCF_001952655.1 Monopterus albus | reverse complement strand
GAGCGGAGAGCTCGAGCCACACCCTGCCCACGTGCATCTTGTTGAAGCCAAGTGGAAAGCTCACAGAGACGTAAAACTACATCCAGTTGTGCACATGTTGAGCCTCACAAATACGGCATTTTCTCAACACCAGTAACAGAATCATTAATAAAAGGAAGGAAAAGGGAAATATGGGAAGGTTGCTGACTGCACATCTTTTTGCAGCTTGGTCATTTTACATTGTGGAATCTTTACCATCTTTTACGACGAGTGGTGGTTGTTAATATTTCATGTACAAGGAACTTTTGACAGTTGATTTAACACAGTTCAGTTTGCCCACCACGAGGAATTCTATGTACTCACCCAATGAAAACACAGGAAGCTTAGCAGAGTCTGAAACAGGCAGGCTGCCTCAGGTCAGGCTCGATCGTTCACGTTTGTAACACAAAACCTGAATTAGAAGCTGGAGGTGTGGGAACTGAAAGAGGTGCACAATTAAGATATAGGGATTGTCTAATGAAGGGCACTGCTGAGGTGCATTGTGGGAAATGTAGGATCCAGCCATTTTTCAGGTGTACCATAAAGGACCTAAAAGTTAGGATATCTGAGCCTCAGCTGCTTCAGTTCTGACCATAAAAAAATCTGTTTCAGCCTTATGGGAATGTCATAATCTCCTTTAGCATCTGACATTCAAGAAGATAGGCAACATTTGCACAATTTTTACATTTAATGGTTTGAGAAGAAAAATAGCAAACTAAATGAAAACATAGCTTCTTTAAACATGAATGAAGAGAAGAAGAAGGCTCAAAACCTTGACATCCGCTGCATTATAAAACTGGTTTCCAGTGGCTTCCCTTTCAGTGTACATGCACAGATGAAGGAAAGAGATGGTTTTGAAGCACTGGCCGACTCTGTTTCACCACATCAGGTAGGGCAATAAAACAGAGAAGAGAGGAAAGGTGACACAACAAAGGAAATGAGAGGAGAGCAGAAAGGGGATAGGGAAGGAGAGGAAGAGGAGGGGAAAGGTGAAGAGTGGAGAGACCGACCCAGCCACACCTAAATTTATAGCGGAATCCAAAAAGCAATACCTTTCAGCAGATTCACTGGCTCTTGCACTTTGTCCCACAAACTATTGTGCTGTATCAGCTACAAACCCAGTGGCCAATCTCAGGTTGTTGTCTGTGTAAACCCATATAGGCCTAACCATCACACGTGGCGGCTGCTTAGCAAACTGGGAAATTACAAGTAGGATGACCAGAAGCCTCAGAAATTAAACTGACTTGAGGTTACAGTATACTAGCCCAGAACAGTTGTGTTTACTGAGCCAGCCCTTTTTTACCAGTGTGTCTGATGGACACACACGCACACAGGTGCACGCGCACACAGAGATACAAGTAAGCCTATATAGGAAAATGAATACAGGGGCTATTGCTATGTTTTATGGTTGCTTTTCTGATCTCTAGCATTTATGCACAGAAAACAGAATGTGTGTGTGAATGCATGTGAGAAATGCAGAGTGAGAGGGTGTGTGTGAGAGAGAGAGCTTATCTGACCACTGAATCATGCAAATACAAGGCAAATGTTTTACCCCAGGCGGGAAGGGTAAGATTTAGGTGCGGCTGGAAGACTTACCTCGGTGGCCGATAATTACAGACACAAGATAAACATCTCTACTATTACACGGCTATAACAGAAATGACCCGGGAACCAGATCACCTACGATTGATTAGCCTTTGCAACCTAGTGAAGGTGTATTACTCCCTGTTGCTTTCTGGCACATTAGACTGAAGCTGGACAGAAAACAGGGCACTTACTTGTTGGAATCTTTGGCACATGGGCTTCGGGTGATGCACAAACGACGCAGAGAGCTTTTCTTTTCTTGTGTATCCTCCTCCTGTGCTAAGCGCCAATAAACGATCTTTGAGGCGGTGAAATCCAGCGTTCGAGGACCAGCGTTTGTCTGTCTGACTGAGCGGAGAGAGGCGACTGTGTCTTCAGCACCACGACAGCTCCCCGTGACGTCACCGCCTAGCTACGACGCCACGCCCACTTCCCCAGCGACCGCCCTCTGTGAGAGGACTAGATATGGAGAACAGAGCTGGGGTCTGCTGTGTCTAATGAGCAGTCTGCATCTCCTGTGAGATTTCTGATATGTTAATAGACATGGAGACATCGCTAGTTCTAGCAGGATGTTGGACCAGGAGAGTTTATTATCATTAAGTCATTATGCTCAGGTTATTAACTTACTCTCATTAGGCAATGATCAGTCTGATTTTAAACAAGCTATGATTTACATTGAATATGATTTACAAGAATAAAATACAATTAAAGCATTACTGATTCTTTTATGTGCTATTCTTATTGAACCATTGAGCAAATATTCACATTTTTAAATACAAGTGCAAGAATAGAGTGAAAGATAAGAAGCTAAAAACAAACAAATAAATAAACAAGTGTGCCAATAGTGTAGGTAGCCTTGTCTGGTATAGATCAATGGCTATGTATTCATGCCAGTACTGTGCCACTGTATTTGTTTGCTTTCTAGTCTGGATGTGATCAGGTCCAGTCTCTCTTTGCTATCAGAACAGTTCCTCAGTAGATGTATCTGTAAAACAGAGTAGCTTAATGATCACTGTCTGTATAATTTGATCCTGATTAAAAATGAAGCAGCCACTGGGTAGCACAAACTCATTCATTACTAACTGCATAATCATAATCACTAGTTCTATTTCATATAGGCTTCGCCCTCTAAGAGCTGTCGCTATTGGGTTTATCCTTCGCGCATGTGCAGTGGGATCTACAGTATATATATCATTAGTGATGCTGATTTATTAAAATAAATCAAATAAATAGGATATGTACCAGTAGGTAGGCTTAAAGGTTTGAAGGCGCCATGTGGAAAGCCAATAATTATACATAATGACATGATGATGTGTCCCTACCTAGGGTGCGGGAGTAATAATTAAGTAATGAGTTGTTACCAGTTTGTGCCGCTTGGCAGTTGTTTCAGATTTAATAAGCTTATAAAGAAGGCAGTTGTATCTTTGCTTCACAGAGACTTCTGAAATAATCATTGGCTGTTTTCATCTCTGTTTTACTGACTATGTGGTGGATGCTGTGACAAAAGCACGTGCCAGTGCATCCCGCCAAAAGCAAGCAGATGAGGAAGCAGTGAGAGAGTTGACTCACCAGCAGTTGGCAGAAGGAAAGAAAAAGGTGCAAGCTGTTGTGGCTCCGGTGGAGCCAGAAAGACTCCCTCCACCTCCAGCGGTGGCGCCTGCTGCTCCAGCCACCCCTCAGGTAATCTACAGTGGGTACGGAAAGTATTCAGACCCCCTTAAATTTTCCACTCTTTGTTATATTGCAGCCATATGCTAAAATCATTTAAGTTCATTTTTTTCCTCATTAATGTACACACAGCACCCCATATTGACAGAAAAACACAGAATGTTTGACATTTTTGCAGATTTATTAAAAAAGAAAAACTGAAATATCACATGGTCATAAGTATTCAGACCCTTTGCTGTGACACTCATATATTTAACTTAGGTGCTGTCCATTTCTGCTGATCATCCCTGAGATGGTTCTACACCTTCATTTGAGTCCAGCGGTGTTTGATTATACTGATTGGACGTGATTAGGAAAGCCACACACCTGTCTATATAAGACCCTACAGCTCACACTGCATGTCAGAGCAAATGAGAATCATGAGGTCAAAGGAACTGCCTGAAGAGCTCACAGACAGAATTGTGGCAAGGCACAGATCTGGCCAAGGTTACAAAAAAAAATTTCTGCTGCACTTAAGGTTCCTAAGAGCACAGTGGCCTCCATAATCCTTAAATGGAAGACATTTGGGACGACGAAAGTCAACCATCACTGCAGCCCTCCACCAGTCGGGGCTTTATGGCAGAGTGGCCCGACGGA
>NW_018128253.1:528344-530399 GCF_001952655.1 Monopterus albus | reverse complement strand
GCACGCGCGCCTGTGTGCGGTAGGCCCTATCGTAGAGGTAATAGACCCAACTGCTACTATGAGCCAAATACTGTTTAAATGAATTTAATGCTACTTTTCAGTCATGCTAGCAGCTGCTTGCGGTCCTAAAACAACATAATTATATAGAGTCTATATAATAGACTAGTAATACTGCTACACGCATGACATTTAATACAGAGGAAGTCCTAGAAAGTCTGAGTTTGTGATTTAGAGAAATAATATGGATCTCAATCTGTGCCTGTGCATTCATTTTCTCGACAGAAGAAACACTCCACTCGTTTAGAGAGGTACGCGCAACTTACTTCAGCAGCCCTCAAAAGGAGGTCATCTGCTGAAGGTTCTTTGGCCCCACCCTCCAAACAAACCAAGCTGTGGGAGACTCGAAGAGTGTCCCAGGCAAGTGTGGATAAAGTAGTCCTCGAATTCGTTGTCCAAGGCTTGCACCCACCACACATTGTTCAGCAGCAGGGCTTCATTGATCTACTGCAACATCTTCAGCCAAATACAAATGTCATGACACGCAATACTCTTGTAAACAAAGTCACAAAGGCCTCTGTTGAAATGAAAACAAAACTGAAAGCTGCCCTTAGTGAAATAGAGTTCATAGCAACAACAACAGACTGCTGGACGGCACACCGTCGCAGTTTCATTGGTGTCACTGCACACTGGTTTAACCCCCAGACCATGCAGAGATCCTGTGCTGCCCTGGCATGCAAGCAACTTAAAGGGTCCCATACCTTTTCTGCCCTGGCTGGTGCCCTAAATGATATTCACACAGAATTCAATGTCAGAGAGAAGATCGTTCGCACTACAACTGACAACGGATCTAACTTCCTGAAAGCCTTCAGAGTTTACGGGCAGATGGACGATGTCGGAGAGGGTGATGGAGAAGAGGATGATGGTGGCCAAAATGATGATTACGATGAAGAAGAGGAAAGCGTTGAGGGTGTTGAATTTGTTGATGCCGGAGCCCTGTTGGACAAAGATGACTACTTGGAATACCAGCTACCCAAACACCATCGCTGCGCATGCCACCTCCTCAATTTGGTGTCCACAGTTGATGCTTCAAAAGCAGAGGTCAACCCATTGTACAAGCGTGTGTCAAGGTCCACATTTGCCAAATGCTCTAGCCTTTGGACCAAAAGTTCAAGATCAATCACTGCATCTGAAGTAATTGAAGAGCACTGTAAACTCCAACTCATAAGGCCTGTTGCTACAAGGTGGAATTCATTCTTCTCAGCCGTAGAAAGAATAGTGAGAATAACAAGAGAACAAGGTGAAGGAGCCCTTGCAGCTGTCTGCAGTGAACTAGATACACCTAAGTAAGTGCTTGTTTTTCTGCCTTTCTGTTAATGAAGTGATTATTAACAATAGATTAAGTCATAGTTTTATACTTTGAATAATGTAGAACACATCTATGCACTATGCCAATATACAGTTCCCATATTTACTATATATGTGATTTGTAGAAACACAATTACAGTTCTAAATTTCTTAGTCTCAGATGACAATATTTTTCCTTTTTACTTATCAGTTCCTCCAGTTAAAGGTGCTACATCAAGAAGGCTAAATGTTCCATGTTTTCTTCTTTATACAGGTTTACTCCAGTGGAACTTGGATTCCTTGCAGAATATGTGAAGACAATGAGCCCAGTTGCAAGGGCACTGGATGTTCTTCAGGGAGAAACCAGTGTGCAGATGGGATGGTTGGTCCCCACCATAACTCTACTAAAGACCAAGCTCCAGCACCTTCACAGCGCCTCCAGGTTCTGTGAACCTTTGATTGCTGCACTTCTTTCAGGCCTTGAAAAACGCTTTGGCGAGATGCTTGTAGTGTTGTCACGATACCAACATTTTGGTACCGGTACCGGTACCAAAATGTATTTCGATACTTTCGATACTTTTGGATAGTTTTTCAGATAAAAAGAGAACGCAAAAAATGTCATTACTGACTTTATTTTAATAGAAAATCTTAGAATAACATCAAAATAAAATTCAAAATACTAGGCTTTTCTTATTGCACTCAAAAAAAAAA
>NW_018128253.1:521885-528277 GCF_001952655.1 Monopterus albus | reverse complement strand
GTTCCTAAATTTAGGACCTGCTGGACAAGTGATGAAAATATCCTCAAAGTTGGTAAGTGTATAATTTCTAAACTTCCCCTTATGTAATTTCTATGGAGACAGTGAAATGAGGTTGAAATCACATTTAATGACACACACACACACGCTATCACACAATTACAATACTGCCATATGGTCTAAATTGTCCTGATTTTTGTTTTTTATTCCACAGGCCTTGACTATATCAGAGGCCACTTGGACTGTCGGGCCGAGTATCACATCACTGAAGGCTCCCAATCATCTGAGGAAGAGGACTTCTTCTCCTCCTTGAAGAAGACCGGCCCTCTTGAAACGGCCCAGCAGTTGGATACGTACCTGGGGTGCCCAGGAGACACAGTAGAGGTACTGAAGTCCTTCCCAGCTGTGTTCCAGCTATCACTTAAGCTTAATACGGCACTCCCTGCCTCAGCAGCCTGTGAAAGACTGTTTAGTGTTGCAGGTCTCATCTTCAGGCCAAGAAGGGCAAGCATTGGCTCAAAGAACTTTGAGAATCAGCTGCTTTTGCGGCTTAACAAAGGTTATTGGTAATTCTTTGTTGCATGTTCTGCACTTAACTGATGTAGATCCTGAGTACAAAATGTTTGTTAGATAGATTTGAGCATAGTACATACTATCAGGAATGTATTAGTTATTTATTTTTTAATAAATCACTTGGATTAATCATTCATTTTGACAGCACATGTTTATTGTGTATTGACAACCATACAAGGGTAATTGTTACTAATCCTGCCCTGGTACACCAATTTTCTCATCCATTGCCCTCACAGATTCCTTACAGCTAAGCTTGGATGTACATTTACATTAATGTATAGGTTATTGATGACGTGACTCTGATTTTTGACTTTTGCACCATTAGAATACTTATACGTAACTAACTAGTCATCATATCTTCTGCTCCATGAAACACATGTTAATGCTCAGGAGTACACATATATTCTTTATCTTTAATGTATTTGCATTGTACTAAAATGCATTTATTTTCAATGGGCATATATGTGACTGAAATGGTAGCCTAGTGCATCTTACATTTTTCAATATTAACATTTTAATATAACATTTGTCATTACAGCCTTTAGAAAAATATTTTTTTGAGGAGGTGGGGTATGGCACAATATGGTCCGTATGACGTAAGCTTTTGTCCTTAATGGCATTTTCCTTACATTACTTCTACCTTTATACTTTAAGTGGTTTTAAAACCAGTACTTTTATACTTTTACTTGAGTAAAAAGCTTGAGTTGATACTTCAACTTGTACAAAAGTCTTTTTAAACGCTAGTATTTATACTTCTACTTGAGTAATGAATGTGAATACTTTTGACACCTCTGGTATTCAGACCCTTTGCTCAGTATTGAGCAAAGGGGACGCTAATCACCTCCCAAGATCTGGACAATATGTACGGATCATCGGATTCTCAGGAATGAAACAACTGATTCCCATTTCACACCCCGTTCCCCTGCAATTTAAAGGAAAAACTGTTGAACTGGCAGTATATCAGATCAAACTCCTGTGAATTTGCTTGGACGAGACACTTTGTGCAAACTGGATTGTGACATTCGATGTACCCCGGCTGGGGTGCTTGTGGATACTGCACAAAACCAGATGACTGTGAGAAAAGATGAGGCAGTGGTCTATTGGCTGGGGGGTGTGGGCTGGCGGATTTGAGTAACACCTTTATGGAGCCAGCTAAAACCTGGATGGATTTCATTAAGGCTAATATGTCAGAAGTCGTGTCCCCCGCCTGTCGTCTTCACTGCACTGTTCAATATTATAAGTCTGGATCCACAGCAAAGCCAGATATTTAGCTTAAGGACCAGCCAGAGACAGTTTAAATACAGTCTTCTTCCACTGTGCTTGGCAAGTAGGGAGCTGCAATGGTAGTAGAGAAAGGTCTGTGTCTGGATCAAGAATTCAGAATAAAAAACAGCGTTCCACACGTTACACTGTTGGTAAACCCAGGCTATGAGCCGAAACATTTGGATCCAATGATGTAGAGTCAAAAGAAGCAGAATTTGTGCCCAACAGATAACAAAAAAATTTGGCTGAGTGAAGATTGATCTTTTATCAAGATATTCATCTCTGCTGCAGGCAGGGCTCATCCTCAGGTCATCCGACTTCCCTGCCAACCTGTGTTCTGCCTTCAACATTCAGATGTTGAGAAAGAAACGGTGGCCAGAGTGCCAGCAGAGTTGTGGTCAAAACATGACACTGATGTGGGGCTTATCAATTCCGCACAACCCGTGGAGGTGAAGTTGAGACCAGGTTGCAGACCTCCATGGAAACCACAATATCCACTGAAACCTGAGGCAGAGGCAGGCATTGAGCAGATGATACGAGGCCTGCTGGAAGCAGGTGTGCTGGTGGCTGAACCAAATCCATGCAGTAATGCACCAATTTTGCCAGTAAAAAAAGCTGACAAAAGTAAGTATCGACTAGTACATGATCTGCGAGCTCTAAATGAGGTCATGGAAGATTTTAAACTGGAAGTTCCAAATCCACATACCCTGTTGTCAAATGTTCCATCGGACGCTAAGTGGTTCACGGTGGTTGATTTGTTTTCTGCGTTTTTCAGTGTGCTGCTGAGTGAGAACAGTCGGCATCTTTTTGCATTCACGTATAGGGGACGCTCTTATACCTATACGCGAGTTCCGATGGGCTTCATACATAGCCCACATGTGTTTAACAAAGTCCTGAAAGAGGACACGGAGGACTTGGTAGGTAAGATCTCGAGCACTGTCCTCCAGTACGTTGATGACATCATTTTGTGTGCATCAGACTTTGAGACGTGCCACCAAGACTCCATGACCTTATTAACAATGCTAGCTGAACGAGGACATAAAGCTTGTCTAGACAAACTACAGTATTGTCAGAACCAGGTGGAGTATTTGGGTAGATTGATCAGAGAAGGGACACAAGCTGTGTTCCCCTCACAGTTACAAGCAGTGTCCATGACACCTAAGCTCACCACAGTGAAGGAGATGATAAACTTCCTGGGAATGACTGGCTACAGTGCAGAGTGGATTGATGGATATTCCACTATTGTCCAACCATTGAGAGATATGGTTAAAGCAGGAGGTGTCGGAAACCTCCAGGGGAAGTTGACGTTGAATTCCGAAGAAAACATGGCATTTGAGACAATCAAATCATTACTGCAGCAAGCACCGGCTTTCACTCTCCCAGACTATGAGAAACCATTTTTGTTGTACGTGTCATGTTGACAGAACCACGCCTGTGGGCTGCTGACCCAAAAGACAGGAGTAGGTTCCCATGCGCAGCCTATAGCATATTATTCAGTGGCTTTAACTCCAGTTGAGCTGGGGCTGCCACCTTGTTATCATCACTTGGCTACAGCACATTTGATGTATGAGAAAGCGTCAGCCCTGACAGTGGGCTATCCTGTGGAGATTTTATCTAATCCCAAACTGGTAAACTTGACTGAGAAAGGTAAGTTTGTGTTAACCACACAATGGCTCAGTGATTATCATAGACTTCTGGAGTATCCAGATGTGACACTGTGGGTGTGTAAAGTAAAGAATCCAGCTGATTCCATTCCACTGCCTTTTGAGGGAAAGCCACATGATTGTGTGGCTGAGGCAGAAAGATATGCCAAACTACACTCTGATTTGAGTACGGGTCCTCTGGAGGCTGTGGATATGACATTGTTTGTGGATGGATCATGCTTTAGAGAGGGAGAGGCTCTCAGAGCAGGATTTGCAGTGGTAAAAGAGGAAGATGGGAAGATGCAGGTGGTGTGTAGTCAACAGTGTGCCCAGCCTTGCTCAGCACAACTGGCAGAGCTGAAAGCTCTGACACTTGCATGTGAGCTTGCTGAAGGCAAGTGTGCTAATGTGTATACAGATTCAGCCTTTGCTCATGGTGTTTGTAATCTGTTTGGATCAGCATGGAAAGGAGGAGGCTTCAAGAAAGCTGAAGGCTTGCCTGTATTGCATGGGGACCAAATCAAGAGGCTCTTGACAGCAATGATGAAGCCAAAAGCCCTTGCTATCATCAAGTGTGCCGCTCATCAGAAAGATGATTCAGTGGTCACACAGGGAAATGCAGCTGCCCATCAAGCAGCAAAGAGTGCGGCCTCTGCAGGTGAGAAAGCCATCATGGTTGTTCATGACATAGAGGCAGAGGAGCAAATAACCCTCAAGGACTTGTCCTGGCTACAAGATGAAGTACCAGAAGCTGAATCTCAGCTATGGGTTCAGAGAGGAGCAGTCAGAGATAGTGAAGGAGTGTGGAGGAACCATAAGGGTCTACTGGTGGCCCCCAGTGGTTTGCTGTCTCTGTTAATAAATGAGGCTCATGGGTTGAGTCATGAGTCAATTGGTGAAGTGTTGAGGAGAATCAGAGAGTGGAATCTCTGGGCTCCAAAGCTGCAACAACATGTTGACAGAGTTTTAAGTTGTTGTGAGACATGTCTCAAGTGTAATATTAGACGGGGTATGGTTCCCCTGAGGGACACCTCCTGGTTCCAGAAGGCCCCTTCATGCACTTGACCATGGACTTTGTGGACATGGTCAGACCAGTGCAGGGCAAATGATACATGCTCGTGGTTATAGATTGGTTCAACAGCTGGCCAGAGGCCACACCTGCTAAGCACAAGAATGCAGACACAGTGGCTAAGTTTCTGTGTAAAGATGGTTTGTCCAAGGTTTGGCTTGCCCATCAAAATTAGTTCAGATAATGGGAAGGAGTTTGTCAATAAGACAGTGAAGTGTGTTTTGCAGAGACTAGGGATCAAGCAACGTTATGGTAGTGTGTATTGTCCAACTTCACAGTCTGATGTTGAAAGATGTAATGGGATCCTGAAAAATAAACTGCTTAAGTTTTGCATGAGCACTGGGTTAAACTGGGTAGATGCTTTGCCACTAGCACTCATGGCATGCAGAGCAAGCGCTTACAGAGTGCTGGGGCTAACCCCGCATGAGGCTTTGTTTGGCCGGCCAATGCCTTCGCCAGTGTACAGAGCTGTGAAGGGTCCGTTGTTGGACATTTTGACAAATGACATGAAATCATATGTGAAGCAAATGACTAACATACACAGGAGTATCTCCTCCCGTGTTGTTTCTCTACAGGCTAGAGAGGTCCAGGAGGATGATGAGCCTAAAGTATTACTGCATAGATTTTACTGTATAATCATTGAGCCTATTAATTTTAACACATAATCTGTATCTGTGCAAATTCTCAGTCATCCAGGTCATAGTAAACCGCAACCACATAATGCCACATAATCTGTACTTACCACAAAACATGTGAAGAGCTGTTTTCCATTTTTCCCTTTTTTCCTTTCTATTACAGCTACCTGTTACTCTATTGTGATAAGACAGAATTATATTTGAACCTTCTATTTCTTAAATATATGAGTGTACTTTAAATTTAGTTTTGAATATTGAAGAGTGCAGTGAATTTGGCAGACAGGGAGTGAGGCCTCTTGACAAATCGTCATTAGTAAGTTTATTCACATTCTAACTAATTTTATAAAGGTGTTATCCACATCCAGAACAATACACCATGGCCTCGGCTTGTCTCACTCTTTGTCTTTCACCCCCACAGTCATTTGGTTTTGTGCAGTCAGAACCACAATGTCACATTCCAGCCAGCAGCTCTTGCAGCTCAGCAGTCTCTTTCCTTGCTCTGGGAAAACAGGAAATAGAGTTTGAAAAAGTCAGCATGACTCATACTGTCTTTATTGTTGTACCAGTGATGAAAACTTAAGAGGGGGATCCTGTCCCTTGTTCATAGGTCCCCATGCCCCAGGGTTGCCCTGTTGACCCTGGGCCTGTTTGCCACGAGACCATTCAGGGCATCTGTCTCTCACATGTCCCCACTTTCCACAGTGGAAGCACCTTGCTCTTTGGCCTGCAGGAAACCTTCTTATCCTCTGAGGCCTTCCAGCCCACCCCCCTGGCTGTGTGTATATCAGCTGGGGGATGACGATGGCAGGCACTGAAGATGGAGGAGGTCCGGCTTGCTCAGCAGTAGTCACAAGCACCTTTTTCTTCCACCTTTTTCCAGCCAGGGAACAAAGCGCCCCTTCACATTGGTGTGACATTGGATGAACAGAATGGGGGAGTTTGGGTGTAGCTCCCCCTTGGTCATGACTCACCTCAGCTTCCGGCTTTGGTCTAAGGATGGGCACCCACGTAGTACCAGATGGAGCAGAGCAGAGCACCTCCCCTTCTGTCACCCCACTGCACTCATGGCCTGTCTTTATCTCTTCTTCCTGCACAACCTTCACAATCTGATTATGAATCTCATTTAAACATCTAGGATTTTTACCAGAAAGCTTTAATGTTTTTAAATATATGTCAAGCAAATCAATTATTTCATCTTCCAGCTGCTCCAAC
>NW_018128253.1:514301-520042 GCF_001952655.1 Monopterus albus | reverse complement strand
CTATTTACACAATGTTAATAAATGCTATACCTTCTCACACACACACACTCACAGAGTGAGCAGCTCACACACATATCATACAGGAAGTAGGTAGCAGAACACACACACACGGAGCAAAGAGGGGGAGAATTACTCCCCACATCCTCATCGTTTCACAAAAATAGAAATTAAGTGTTATACTCACCTCCACAGTAAACAGTCTGAAAACACATGAAATTGACATAAGAACAACAAGAAATTGCAATTCACACAATTCTCAATCATCCCTCTGTCCCTAACGTCAGACACACATCTCAATCACACAACACCAAAAAAAAAATAAAATATGTTCACATGTTTAAACACACTTAGTGTCGTATTTTTTTCATCCGAGTCAAAAACATCTTTGTGCACAAAATAATCTCCAATCAGTACTGGCTTTGTTTTAGCATTTGACTGCATCCAAGCTAACACATTTGCCAGTTTAAAGTGATATGAAACAGATAAATCATTGCGTGAAAAAACAAAATCAGGAATATGTGTGGTATATTACTTGATAAGCGAGTGTATCAGCAGGCTTTGTTAGCATTTAAGGATTGTTCTCTGCCAACCAGTCAACATGTAGCTTTGGTGACAGTCTGGAGGTAAGCATGAATAATTGTGCTATCGTGATGCTATCGGTCTTTAATGTGTATACTGTCTGTGCGGTAGGGTTCTTCTTCTTCCAGCCTTAAGGTGCAATACCGTCACCTGCATAAGTTGGAGTGTCAGCCAGGTAGTTACTGGATTATTTACAACAGAAATGCACTGCCCTATCTTCTGAATTAGAGTAGTATTTAAACACATAATATTGTAGTTAGGGAACAGAGAACAGAGATCAGAGAACAGAGACTCTCCTCTTGCAATGGAATAGATAAAGCATAAGAAAATTGTCAGAGCACCAGTCAGTCAAGCCATTTGATGTCGGTCCCGAGTCGGTTACCCTGTCAACCCCCAGTCAGTCGTCATTTCCCCCCGGCCCTCCGAGGCTGGGCTTGTGGTACACTGTTCACGGTAGCATGGTCATCCTCTCTCTCCCACTTCTTCTGCTCTAACCCAGCTTTTTATCTGCTCATACTCACACAGCCGGAGCCATGAAGACACGGTCCCATGCCAGCTACCCACACACACCTTCTTCCTAGCATTGTCTAAACTGTCCAGTACATGACCTTCTAGGTCACATTGACCTAGCACACATTTCCTTTTTCTAAACCTGAACAGACGAACAGTTCACATAAGGCTACAGCTACAATATATCCATTCCCTATCTGAGGAGGAAGTCACACAGGATGTTGACCCCTAGGGGGCAGCAAGGGACACAGCCCAAGATATTCTTGCCTGCGCCAGAGACAGATCAAGCTTCCGTACACACTGAGCTCAGCCTTACATCCTTACACAACTAACACAAGTATTATCTAAATATGAACTACATACTGTTCTATTACATATTACCTCTGGAATCTGGTTTATTGCTAACCACTACATGATCAACAGTAATGAGACGAGAGAAAAGACAGAAAACATGTTATGTGTTTGTTGCCTAAACAATTGAATTAAATTGCACACTTTTCATTTTAAATCCAGTATGTAGCTGGAATTTGTAAGCTGGTATTTGTCTCCAGCATCAATATTGCTGAGTAGTGTTGCCACAAGGCAGGAACAGAGGAGCAGGACCAGCGTGGAGTTTGCCTCCGAGGCTAAAACTAGCTAACAAACGCTAGTCTATTAGACATTTTGACATTTAGGAGGCTTGGAACTGACCCACTCCCCGAGTGCTTTCACTCCTTTGTCTGCTTCAGCTTCTCACCCCAGACTGACCCCGATTAGTTTGAAAAGCTTTTGGCACAATAAGCTGAGGTCAGCAGTAATTTGGATGCTGACTGTACTGTGTATTTAGGACAGTAGGTTCTGTTCACTGTATACTATATATGTTTACACACAAATAGTCTCAAACATGCTACATTATACTATATGATCAGATACAGCATGATACTACACAATACTGTGTGATGTACACTCACCGGCCACTTTATTAGGTACAACTGTATGCAAGTCAAGGCAACACCTGCAAACATCTGTGTTTATGAGGCTTGAAATGTTTCAGTTTTTGGTGAAATTGTCATAAATGTATACATTCAATAATATATTTATTATTGAAGCCATAGTTAAAGGTGGTGTTGCACTGGACTAGGTCAATAATACACAGTTAAATGTGTCAAAGAATGAGAGAGCATTCGTATGGAAGCTCAGTGTATGAGTTAAATGATGTTTACCCATTATTTGGCCCCAAAGGGGGGGTGTCAGTCCAAGCCATCACAAGTCTTCAGAGTCCCACAGTAAAGCCGCCCCACACTACAGGACAGTTAGCGTCTCTGAAATTGTTCAGGGAAAATGGCAAGTGTGTGGTCCTACCTCCTGACTGAATTGCCTAGCCTAAGCAACACCATTTCCAATCCGAACCTGCCCACAAAGCATCCCTGAACCCTGCCCTCACCACCTGCTGTAGACCGTACGAACTCAATAGATGGGTTACACAGGATGTCACACCAGTATGCTGCTGTAGCGCCAACTGCAGACGGGCTGATTTTATACCTAAGCAGTACTATCACAAGCTGTCAAAATGCATATAGTTTGTGTCATTTACAGGACAGCATGCCTCTATAGCAGGAAAGTCATTCAGTTCTGTTGAAAAATCACTCCTCTTCATAACATAATTGCTCACATCCACAAAAGGCTGCCACATGGACTCCCCCACAGTTGGAGCTTCTGCTTTACACATTTTAGCCTCATGATCATCTCCACACTTCGCACACCTACGTTTACCCTGATACGAATCAGCAACATGCCCAAATCTCTGATGGTTATAGCAATGAAGTAGTGGTCTCAGATACTCTTTAACCTGAAAAGTTATACTTCCCAAGTAGACTAACAGCACTGGAGTATCCTCATTTCCTCCATCTTTTGACTTAAATCTCATTAGCTGAACCACTCATCCTCCTTTAACATTATCAAATGTTTCTTGTTCAGTCAGGCCAGCATACACTCCATAAATCACTCCCTTTCCCCACTCTTTTAGTTCTTGGAACAATACATTCCACTTTCACCACAACTTTACCTACCATTTTAGCACTGTCAAAATGAACCTGATCTTTACACCAATCTTTAAGCAATCTGTTTAAGAGCAGTCTGGCCTGAAATCCCTTACCTATGTTTCCTTCCAATGCAGCTGTTTCTTGTAAAGTAACTAAATCCTTCTCACCCCTCTTTCTGACCCTTTACTTTGAATAAAACTACAAACTCTTCGTAACTATCCACCTTCCTCACCTTATTTCCCCAGAAAAAACCTGGTCCTTGACTTGAAGCATCCTTTGCTTTCCTCAAGAAAATAGCGGCCAAACAGAGTTAGCACCACTGATTTCAAGCTGACACTAGTGATCCAGGAAAATCCTTCCAAGATGTCTTCTTCTACTGCTATTTTACCTGAATAACAGGATGCTTCCAACCCCAGTGGTATCCCTCTTCTTCTTCTTGCGATGTTTACATACTTTTACCTCTGATATTTCCCACAGTCTATGAAGGGGACGATGATGAGACCGAGCATGCGCCGGTCGTGACGTAACGAGACACGTTCCAAATTTGAACTGGGAGCCCGGCAATGAGGAAGTAAATCGGTGTGCGTCCTATAATTTGTGGTTGACAACTGCGCGGTGAGAGTTAACAACGCACGGCTGGAGGTTGGTGGTGTTTCTGCTTGTTTTGTTAATATGGTCGAAATTGCTAGAAAACGTAACGGTGTCTTTAGCGTTATCTTTTATCGAAGAGCTCGCTGTTTTAACTAGCTAACCTAAACGTTGCGGCGACCAATGTTTTGTTTAAGACAGGCATACAGCTATTTCGTTAATGGTAGATAATTGATCACTTAACTTTAGGGCATTGTTAACAGCGTTAGCTTATTCTGTCACAACTTCTTTCGTTATTAATTACTTGGCTTCTTTTGGCTGTTCATTTAACTCCAAGTTATATATTATATCTATGCCGAATTAACAGAGGAGCCCTGAAAACTCAGTTGCATCCTGCTGTGTTGTGTTTGTCCTCTCGAAATACAACCACCAACCTCTCGGTTTGTGAATAACGTTTCGTCCTATGAAAACGTGTGTGTTTGTGTACCAGGAGGAAGGCAGTTGGAGTTTTAATTCTATACGGAAGGCATAATAATTACATAAAGTGTGAACCGATTTATAGAGCTTTTTTTCTGTAGCTTGTAATTGTACAGTTTAAATACCACACAGTTTCATATAAAGATTTGGTATTGTGTACTAAATCTGTTTACTAATGTTAGACCAAAATTTCATCTATTAGTATTGTCCATAATGTGTAAATGACCGTTTTTAATAAAGTGTATCGATGTTTTAGAAAGATGGAGGATATCAGCCACCACATTCATGACAAGATAGCATCCCTCAAGTGCATCCTGGATCTGTCAGTCGTTGGTATGACAGTGATTTATAAGAAACAAGAATGGTGACTGGGTTTTCTTTCATTATTATGTTAAGTAGTGTGCCATAAATAAGTGCAATTGTGTTTGTTTTTCTTTCTCCACATTTAGAATTGCCTAAAAATAAGATTAAGAGACTTGGACAAGAAATGTTTGCACTGGAGAGACTTCTGGAGGAGTTTGAAAAGTGTGTTGACCAACAGGAAGAGCAGCTGAAACATATGAAGGTAAGCTGGGGGCCTACAGCTATTGCACTGGGTATAATCGGCCACAAGCCCTTGGTTTTTCCTCATTGCTCCAGAGATTACAATCTGGAATTTGAGCCCCATATTGGTGTTATACCATATACTGGTTGAAATTCATATTTTGCTCGAGCATGTAACATAAGCATTTACAAAAAATATCTAGCAACTCTCCACTGTTTTTCACTGCAAGTAATCACCATTGTTTTTTTATTCTGATATGTCGCCTTTTTGCATTCATTCGGCTATAGCACTTGACAAAGGCACTTAGGTGCTGCGCCTAAGCTTTACTACAGTAGGGAAGACCCTAGGTTTATAAAGATTGAGAATGACCTGTGGATCAGAGAATATGAATATGATAAACGTTTTTTTTTTTTTTTTTTTTTTTTTTTTAACTGACACACTGGAGTCCTGTATTTTATTTGTATTCAGAAGCACCTTAAAGCCTCATCTGACATAAATATGGCATCAGTGAAGGGACGCTAAAACTGGGGTGTTGTGGTGAGATTTACTGGATTTGTTTAAAATTGTAGCTGCAGCATTCTGAAGGCTGAGGAAAAAAACGTTACAAAAATCAAGCAAAGATGCACAGAAGCAGTGCTGGAAGTACTCCGATAATATAGCTAAGTAAAAGTTACTGTAACGTCGTCCAGAGGGGAGGAGTTCAAACAGATTGTGCCCGGGGTGTGAGGGGTCTGCAGTGATCCTCTCTGCCCTCCTTTTGACCCATGCAGTGTACAGGTCCTCCATGGAGGGCAGGCTTGCACCAATGACCTTTTCTGCAGTCCTGACTGTTTGCTGAAATCTGTGCTTGTCCTGTTTGGTTGCTGAGCCAAACCAGACAGTGATGAAGGTGCAGAGAACAGACTCCTGAAGTCCACTGTCATCTCCACTGTTTTGAGCGTGTTGAGCTCCAGGTTGTTGTGGCTACACCACAGGACCAGCTG
Source organism: Monopterus albus (assembly GCF_001952655.1). NCBI lineage: Eukaryota > Metazoa > Chordata > Actinopteri > Synbranchiformes > Synbranchidae > Monopterus > Monopterus albus. Next base: position 514,340 of record NW_018128253.1, on the reverse strand, counting down.
CTCAACCTCCCGTCTGTAGGCTGACTCGTCATCGTCTCG
>NW_018128253.1:496778-514106 GCF_001952655.1 Monopterus albus | reverse complement strand
GTCCCTGGGGAGTCGAGGTGTTGCAGGATGTAATGCAGTGTCATGTTCACTGCATCCACTGACCTGTTTGCCCAGTAGGCAGACTGCAGGGGGTCTACAATGTCCTTCAGGTGGGCCAGCACCAGTCTTTCAAAGGACTTCACTACTACAGATGTCAGGGTGACAGGTCTGTAGTCATTCAGTCCACTGATGGGGGTTTTCTTGGGGACTGGGATGATGGGGCGTTTGAAGCAGGAGGGGACTTCACACAGCTCCAGTAGCCTGTTGAAGATAAGTGTGAAGATGGGGGCCAGCTGATCAGCACACACTTTGAGGCAGGAGGGGGTCACACCATCTGTGTCTGGTTTAGTACAGCAGGGAGTCAACACTTCTACAGTTTTTTTCTTGATTTATGTGAATTTGTGCTAAGTCTTAGTTAAAGCAGTTTTAAAGCTGAGAGTTAACTGTCCACATACTGAGTCTGCACTGTATGCATTGAAGCATAAGATGTTGGTGTTTCAGGATCTTGAGAAATTATTCCAGAAAGATCAGAAGGATGTCCAGCACATGAAGGACAACATACCTGCACACATGCCCAGGAAGAAAGCCCCAGCAAAGTGAGACCACCGTTTATTTTCTTTTATGTTCTGTATAAACCTATTGTCAGATTAATTGAAAATGGAAAAACAATAATTAGTAGTAGCCCTTACTGACTAAAATATGAAACATGCTACAGAGAGAGCCTACAGTATAAATATTTTGTCTACAGCAGAAATATTTATATAGCATGTAGTTACTCATTTTCTGACCTGAGCAAGAAAAAAAATAACAGGTCTGTTTTTAGTCCATAAAGAAAAAGCTCTACAAAACTCCTTTGACAGGACAGAAGCCCTTATTAATCCCAGGAAGAGCAACAGGAATGACATACTGTACATGCAGTAGATGTACAGAATGCAAAATCGCAATACAGAGAAATACATACAGTGAGTGTTGAGGTTCGATAGCATTCTGGATCCAATTCTGAATCCACTTATCAAATCCGAATCTCTTATTGAATTTATGCAGCGCTTTTCAAAGTACTCAAAGACACTTAGGAAGTTTTAGTATATATAAATTTTCACACACTACAGCGGCACACACTCAGCGGTGGACTGATTGTTGCACTGCTAAAGATCTGATGGATCACACTGCACCGGTGATAAACTGAGTGAGGCTGAGCACTTAACTCCTTACCTCTATTATATTTCATAACTTCTCGAGTTATGAAATATAATGCAAGTTCTTACTTTAACATGATGGACACTAGAAGACTAAACAATGGATGAGTTGTTCCCCTTTTCTCTGTGAGTACCTATATGAGTTATTGTTTTGGGGCATTTTGCCTGTATTTTTATTATTTATATGGCTTAAGTATGTCACAGAGAGGCAGACAGGAAATGGGCGACAGAGCAGAGACCTGCAACATAGGTCGGCGGCTGGACTCAAACTGCAGACATCACACGCACACTGTGCTTGTATATATGGCGTGCCACACCGTAATCGTTCGGCTACTGGGGCGCCCCGTCCGTGAAGCTTAATGAACCCAGATATTTCACCAACCTGTAACTGGATCCCAAATGGAACCTGCTGTTAGAACCTATCACTACATACTATATAATTACCTCCACCAAGAAGTTATGTTTTTGTTTTTGTGTGTGTGTTGGTTAGCAGACAAACGACAGGATGAATCATCAGCATACTTGGTACAGACATTGGTGGGGGCCACCCATCGAAGTGATTAGATTTTGGCTGAGAAAGGTCAACAGTCAAGGTCACAAAAAAAAAAAAAACACAAAAGTGCACTCAGACTGCACGTACCTCCTCTAAGACACATTTGCAAATGTGTCCCTTATGAAAAATTAGCTCCAAAACAACACGTCCATGTACTCTCCGAGTGCTCTTTTACTAAAATATAAAGTATTAGGCCTTGGAGTAAAGACTTCATCAAAAACATGGCTGTCTAGCACACTGATGCCTGTTCTTACACAGTGTGACCTAGGGACTACTCAGTAAGCTCTGCTTATGCCTGACACAGGACGAAGCTGCCTTCATAGATTTTCCACATTTTTTTTTCAACATTACTGTGCTAATAGAAAATAACCTTCAGCTTTGAATGAATAGAACTGATGTCACCTGTTCAATGTTCCTCACATTTCTCAGTGGGAACGAGCCTGCAGTGAACCAGAAGGAAGCAGCAGATGTTCAGCCTGCCCAGCAAGAACATGGCAAAAAGAGCAGCAAGGGCTACATCAGGGAGATGGCGGTTATCATCATGTCCGAGTTCGAAAGCATCCCTCAGTAAGTATCCCTCACCGATATCCAGCATGATGTGATATGATGATGGACCTGTGTATTCGTCCCAGGAATTTATGATCTGTCCCACTCATGAATGGTAAGCTCTCAATTTAACCAGTTCAGACAATATTTTTAAGAGTTTGCAATTTTTTTTAAGTTCGTGCAGTTGTTCGTCAAAATACAGATCAGATATAAAGTGTGGTTAATTAAAGTTAACCACACTATTCCATAAAATGTTCTATATAGAACCACTGTTAGAAGCCCAAATGTAAAGAGAAAAAAGGAGCTGAGCTGAGCTGAACTGTTATCACTCCTAACAAACTCCACAGTCACAAATGTATCATCGCCTCACTCAAACTGCCATTTTTAATAGTTTATAAGCAATAAGTAGCCTGGTTGTCAGTACTGCATAATGGGACTAATTCAGTGCAAAAAAAAACGTGCTGACAGTGCTTCTCAGTTTTCTAAACCTAAAGCTCAAATGGGATCGGGCCTTTGCAGTCATGGCCCCAAAACTGTAGAAGACGTTACCCCTCAATGTCAGAGCTGCCCCGTCAATGCTGACCTTCAAGTCTCAGTTAAAAACTTCTTGGCTTTTAAATCAGCATGAGATATTCTTTTTATTGTTGTTCTTTTTGTGTGTAGTCTTGAATGTCATTTATGTGCTTTTATTTTTTATTTTATTGCTGTACAGCATGTTGGGTCAAATTTTGTTGTTTTTAATTGTGCTAATAAATAAATTGACTTGACTACCTGGTATAGCAGCGATCAGATTGTGGAATGACTTCGAAATATAATAGTCGTGCTGAACAGCTGGCTGACAGTCGACTGACAAAATCCTTGGTCAGGTACTGCCCTAGACATTACAGCAGCAAAGAAGAGCTACTCTGAAAAGCTGAAAAACCACTTTTCAGCAAACAACCCTGCCCCTGTGTGGCGAGGTCTACAGAACATCACCAGCTACAGGAGACTGTCCAGGCTTTTCCACTATTGTGGTTCTCACATCATCAGAAAATTCTTTGCTCTTCTTTCTTTTCTCCATGCTCAGTGTGGTCCACACCGCACAAAGGTTGAGTCAACTTTTCTCCATTTTAACTGGTCACCAGTGTGATTTCTATGTTGCCGCCACCTGTTGGTTGCTACAGGTGAGTTTCATTACAAATTAAAGGAGCATCACAGGCTGGAACTACAACGATTTCTCCATCAATCCATTTTCTGCTGCTTATCCAGGGTTAGTTCGTGGTGGCAGCAGGTTCAGTAAGGCAGTCCAGGCATCCCTCTCCCCAGGCAACATGTTCCAGCTCCTCCAGCAGGATTCTGAGACATTCTCGTGATTTTTTTAAAAGGTGTCAATAATTCTGTCTGGTCCATTTTTGGAGTTGTATTTGGGATTCATCAGATTAGACTTCCCCCCCGCCTGCTTTTTGTGTTCCAAAGAGAATACCTAAGAGTTTGTGATTGCAACAATTTTCTAGGAGAAGTGGTGCATTATCTGACAGAAATGCAGGGCTGACAATAGTTTTGGCCATGGCTGTATGCATGGGTCTTCTTTAGGGGTTCATTTATTATAGGAACCTACCAAAACACTCTCGTCATGGTTTGAGTTTGTTTCCACTGTGGTGCACCTGCTTTGGAGATGCGTTCTGGGAGCAAAATCTCAGCACCCCTCAGTGGTACAAAAATCAAAGAAAGGCACAGCAGAGGATGTACTTCCTGCTTTAGCTCAGGAAGTTCAACCTGCCCCAGGAGCTGCTGATACAGTTCTACAGAGGAACCATCAGTCTGTTCTCTGCTCTTCCATCACTGTCTGGTTTGGCTCAGCAACTAAACAGGACAGTAACAGACTGTGTTAGTGTGAATATTGTTCTAATGTGACTTGGAAAGAGTGATAGCCCTTTATCACCAGTATATCATACTTGTATTGTGTGTGTACATTGTGTCCTCCTCAGGTACATGAAAGGACGTGTATCATATGATCAACTTAATGCTGCAGTGCACAACATTAACACAGCTGTGACAGCCAAGTACAAGATCCTTCAGCAGTCGGTGAAAATTCTCAACAGTCATTCACGCAAGCTTCACCAGCGGTTTAAGGAACAGGAGACCAAAGAGACAAAAGGTACATGGGCAGCAACAATCACTGTTTTTACTGGTAGATTTTATTATTTTATGGGATATTTTTGATGAAACTTTGTGTAGACAGTGGCTTCATAAAGTATTAAAACCCCACTGATCCTCTGCACACTTAATTGATATTGCTTTAATTTTAAATCAATTCAAGTTGCCATTTTAGCCTAAGTTACACTCTAACCCATGATGACATGACATGTTGATTTGATGAAGATTTTGCATTCTGCGGTGACCTACAATTTGAGCCTCTCTGTTTTTTTAGCCTGTCTTTGTTTTCATTTTGGGCGGTTAAGTAGCCAAATTAGCTACACATACTTTGCTTGCTACGTACCGTGGAATGTACTGCCAACTACCAATGAATTACTGTGACACTGCAGAAAACTTCCTCAGAGTAATTCTGGAACAAGGAGCATCTGCTTTTTGTGATTTTGATACAGTATCTGTTTATGGATTAGACATTAGACATCTGAGAAAATCCTCTGAAAGTGAATGTCATACTAAATCTACAGTGTGCATCATGTCTGTGTGTTAACATTCGACTACCTCTGGTGTTGATCTGGTAGATTTTTACAACAACTGAATGCACAAATCCATGTGCATACAAACTGACAGAACACAGGTCTCACGGTTGTATGTCACGGAATGTCTTGCAGGTCAGTATTTTGTGGTGGATGATGACATCCGGGAATTTACTCAGATGAAGGTGGACAAACGATTTCAAGGGATTTTGAACATGCTACGACACTGCCAGCGCCTGAGGGAGCTGCGAGGGGGAGGCCTCACCCGCTATATGTTGTTATGAACCAACAAGACATAAGATTATACTCATTTCATTATGTTTATACACAGTTTGTAAATGTACATATATTTGGTAGTCACAGTAGTATGAGTATTCAGTAGTATTTTCTAATTTAAAAGACTGCTTTGTGCATTACAGTACATAAGAGACGTTTTTGATTTGCCAGGTAAATTCTACTGACCAGTGGTGTGTTTAGGTTAGCGGAGTTGGATCTATCTGGGGATATGCCTCATTGGCTACCTGTATGTGCGCATTTGCATGTTTACTGGTATCTGTGCACATGGAGATTTTTGTATGTTGTAGTTGAAAAAATTATAAATGCAGTTGCTTTTTCTGAGTTATTACATTATTGAAAGTGTAGAGAAAAGGTTTCTTTAACAAATAAAAAGAAGGAACTTACAGTGCCTTGCGAAAGTATTCGGCCCCCTTGAACTTTGCGACCTTTTGCCACATTTCAGGCTTCAAACATAAAGATATAAAACTGTAATTTTTTGTGAAGAATCAACAACAAGTGGGACACAATCATGAAGTGGAACAAAATTTATTGGATATTTCAAACTTTTCTAACAAATAAAAAACTGAAAAATTGGGCATGCAAAATTATTCAGCCCCTTTACTTTCAGTGCAGCAAACTCTCTAAAGAAGTTCAGTGAGGATCTCTGAATGATCCAATGTTGACCTAAATGACAAAGGATGATAAATAGAATCCACCTGTGTGTAATCAAGTCTCCATATAAATGCACCTGCACTGTGATAGTCTCAGAGGTCCGTTTAAAGCGCAGAGAGCATCATGAAGAACAAGGAACACACCAGGCAGGTCCGAGATACTGTTGTGGAGAAGTTTAAAGCCGGATTTGGATACAAAAAGATTTCCCAAGCTTTAAACATCCCAAGGAGCACTGTGCAAGCGATAATATTGAAATGGAAGGAGTATCAGACCACTGCAAATCTACCAAGACCTGGCCGTCCCTCTAAACTTTCAGCTCATACAAGGAGAAGACTGATCAGAGATGCAGCCAAGAGGCCCATGATCACTCTGGATGAACTGCAGAGATCTACAGCTGAGGTGGGAGACTCTGTCCATAGGACAACAATCAGTCGTATACTGCACAAATCTGGCCTTTATGGAAGAGTGGCAAGAAGAAAGCCATTTCTTAAAGATATCCATAAAAAGTGTCGTTTAAAGTTTGCCACAAGTCACCTGGGAGACACACCAAACATGTGGAAGAAGGTGCTCTGGTCAGATGAAACCAAAATCGAACTTTTTGGCAACACTGCAAAACGTTATGTTTGGCGTAAAAGCAACACAGCTCATCACCCTGAACACACCATCCCCACTGTCAAACATGGTGGTGGCAGCATCATGGTTTGGGCCTGCTTTTCTTTAGCAGGGACAGGGAAGATGGTTAAAATTGATGGGGAGATGGATGGAGCCAAATACAGGACCATTCTGGAAGGAAACCTGATGGAGTCTGCAAAAGACCTGAGACTGGGGCGGAGATTTGTCTTCCAACAAGACACTGATCCAAAACATAAAGCAAAATCTACAATGGAATGGTTCACAGATAAACATATCCAGGTGTTAGAATGGCCAAGTCAAAGTCCAGACCTGAATCCAATCGAGAATCTGTGGAAAGAGCTGAAAACTGCTGTTCACAAACGCTCTCCATCCAATCTCACTGAGCTCGAGCTGTTTTGCAAGGCGGAATGGGCAAAAATTTCAGTCTCTCAATGTGCAAAACTGATAGAGACATACCCCAAGCGACTTACAGCTGTAATCGCAGCAAAAGGTGGCGCTACAAAGTATTAACTTAAGGGGGCTGAATAATTTTGCACGCCCAATTTTTCAGTTTTTTATTTGTTAAAGTTTGACATATCCACTAAATTTCGTTCCACTTCATGATTGTGTCCCACTTGTTGTTGATTCTTCACAAAAAAATTACAGTTTTATATCTTTATGTTTAAAGCCTGAAATGTGGCAAAAGGTTGCAAAGTTCAAGGGGGCCGAATACTTTCGCAAGGCACTGTAAATAAAGTTGAGTTGAGTTGAGAAATATCACAGCCCTGTTTTGAACACTTCATGTTTCACCTGGCAGTACACTTTACAAATTAATGTCCTGTTTCGTAATGCCTGATGTGTTATTCTTCCATCAGAATCATTTTCATGGACAAATGTGCAACAGGATGAAGCAGGGATAATCCAACCACCAACTTGAGATGCGATTAACTGATTTTATTGGGTACTGGATCAGTGGTGATAGAATGACGACTAGCAGAATGAGGTAGTGCTGCACAAACATAACGGTTACTTTTACTCTGAGAGTGAGCAGTGAAATTAATATAGCACCACCAGAGGTTGGTCTTGTCGATGTGTCGCGGATCCTTGGCATCTAACTAGTCATGTTGCAGATGTTTCAGTAGCTTTCTGTGTTGAGTGTGATGCTGTGATACCTGCCAGTTGAAACGCTAGGATAATGGAGGGACTGTTATACCAGTGAGCAGGGAAAGACCCAGGAGTTGCAGCCCCAGCAATGTCGTGTCTCCATCATCGTTAGGCAGCTGTGCCGGTCAGCCGGTTGTTGCTTCACTGTAGAGCCAACCACCACAACTCAGTTCCCTTCTTCACGTATACTGGAGTTCAGAGTGTGGGCACACCTTCCTCACTGAGGAACTTAAGTTGTGGGGGTGAGGTTAGTGAGGTCTCCTCCCTTCTGGCTCTCCGGCTCCCTCGAGGCAGCGGCCCTCCGGTGAGCATTGTGCACAGAAGGAGAGAAGTCGTCGTATGGATCAGTGATCTCTTTACAGTGATCAGTGTGTGTCCAAGTAGCTCGTCCTGCTACTTTCACTGCGGTGCTGGTTGTCAGCAGCACTTGGAATGGACCCCGGTGTCCCCTCTGCTTCCAGTGGTTCCATCTGTGGTCCTTACTCAGCCCACAATCTCCAGGCTTCAGTGGATGAAAAGTGAGAATGGTGTCTGCCCGTGATTAAAATAGCATGAGATGAAACAACAGCAAAACCCACGTGTGAAGTCAGTACAGCTTTTTAAGTCTCATTAATGTTAGTTTTTTTTTTTTTTTTTAATTATTATTATTTTTTTAGTATTTTGGGGCTTTATTCAGTGTGGTAGGTGGTGGTCATGTAATCCAGAATAGAATTTAAAATCCTTCTAACATACATTGCCCTTAATGACAAGGCTACATCATATCTTAAAGACCTCATAGAGCCTTATCATCCCAACAGAGTACTTGGCTCTCAGAGTGCAGGTTTACTTGTGGTTTCTAGAGTCCACAGAAGTAGAATGGGAGGCAGAGCCTTTAGCTATCAAACTCCTCTCCTATGGAACCAACTCCCAGTCTCAGTTCAGGAGGCAGACACCCTTTCTACCTTTAAGATTAGACTTAAGACTTTCCTTTTTGATAAAGCTTATATTTAGGGCTGGATCAGGTGACACTGAGCCTTCCCTTAGTTATGCTGCTATAGACCTAGGCTGCCGGGGGGGGCCCCAGAAGCTCTGAGTTTCTCGCGTCTCCCTCCTCTCCTTTCCTCTCTCCTTATGCTTCTATATGCCACCATTACACATCACTAACTTTGTCTCCTCTCTCCCGTAGTGTGTCCTCTCTCTCTCCTTGTACCTTTCTGGCTCTGGGGCTCTATGTTTCTGATGATCAGTCACCGGCCACATCAACTTGACCAGTGTTTGTTTGTTGTGTCTTGTTGTTGCTTTTCTTCTTTTCTCTCTCCTCTATCCACTCACCCCAACTGGTCGAGGTAGAAGGCCGCTCACAAAGAGCCGGGGTTTGTCTGAGGTTTCTTCCGTTAAAGGGAGTTTTTCCTCCCTGCTGTCGCCAAGTGCTTGCTCGGGGGGCATGTGTTGGGTTTTTTCTTGATAATAATAGTAATAACAGTAAGGTCTAGACCTGACTATAGAAAGTGTCCTGAGGCAATTTTTGTTGTGATTTGGTGCTATACAAATAAATTTGAATTGTGAACTCTGGTGTGTAAATATATTGTCAGACTGTTGTAAAAGAAAGTCTCTCATTATCTTCCAGCTCTGGCAATCCTTAATCCTGTACATTATTTTGTAAAGCTGTTCAGTGATTTGCTAAGATGCAGGCACATAATAGCAACATGCACCAGGTGTCCCCCTACACAACCTAATACATTCTCACTTCTCATTTAAACAGTAAGGTAAAAAAAAACATAGATAAAATAAGAGTGTGTGCACTAAGTATCTGTCAAGAGGAAAAGTAGCACAAATCATAAAGGCAAAGTGAGTAAAACCTGCCTTTCTGTGTTGAATAAAACAAATCAGCTTAAACTGACTAAATCTTGGAGTTCATGAGCAGAATCCTTAATGATGAAGCTTAAGTCAAGAATCTTTATTGTCATTATGCATAGCACAACGAAATTTTTTCCAGCACCTCTCGGCTTAAAAGACACATTATTTACATAACACTAAATTGTATAAGTCAATATTAAAGTATGAACAAATAAAAAGGGGTGTATGGGACCTAATAAGGTCAGCAGCATGTTAGCAGCAAAAGAGTGTAGTAACATTATAAGGTGCAGCTCAGTGCAAGTCTCAGTCTTTAGGAAGAGGTGTAAGCATGGGTGTGTGTCTGCAGAGGTCCAGTATTCTGTCTGTGTCTGTCCATAGGGGGGAAGTTGTGTAGGTGTGTGTGACTAGGGGTTAGGGGGGTGATTGATTTCACAGCTCTAGGGAAGAAGCTGTGTCTCAGTCCGTTTGTTTTAGTCTTTATATTCCTGTACCTTTTCCTGGAGGGAAGAGGCACAAAAGACTGTTGCCTGGGTGGGGTCTGCAGCAATCTGTCCTGCCCTCCTCTGGATCCGGTCAGTGTATAGTGAGTCCAGATCCAGAAGAGGACTCCCTACAATGCCCTGAGCTGTTCTCACCACCTGGGTCAAGTCCTTTCTGTCCTGTGCAGTGCAGCTCCTGTACCACACTGTTGCACTAAGACTGCCACTCTGTAGAAGTTTGTGAGCAACTGAGAGGAGAGACCAGTGCATTTCAGCTTCCTGAGGAAGAAAAGCCTTTGCTGGGCTTTCTTCACCAGGTAGGATGTGTTCAGAGACCAGGTCAGGTCAGATGTGATGTGGATGCCCAGGAACTTGATGTTATCCACTTGCTCCACCACCTCCCCGTGTATGAGAAGAGGAGCATATTTTGTCTTTCTGGACCTGTTATAATCCACAATGACTTCCTTAGTCTTGTTGGTGTTCAGGTCAAGATTGTCATCTGAACACCACCACTCACAAATCTGTCACTCCTCATCTACAGTAGCTGTCCCTCTCTCCCTGTATCCTTTCATCCATCCACCCCCCTCCCACCAGACACCCATAAGCCTCTTTCAGTCCCCCTCCACGCCCACTCCCGGCCCATCCCCACTTCAGTCCCTGCTCCCCCCGCCAGTCGGCCATATGGCATGTTCTTGCACGTACTGCGGTACAGAGGTGGACTGAACCATTGTGCATACGGTGGGTGGGTGCCAGCAGGGAAGAGTGCTGCAGAGAAAGAAGGAGGGAGAGGTGGAGAGAGGCAGTATTATCCCTTGCTGTGCTAATCCCTCAGTCCTGTCTCTTTATGTTGATTCCCTTTGCATATTTGCTGGAGAAACTCCAGATGAGAATTTTGAGGCTATGAATGGTGTTGAAGGCAGAGTCGTGAGGTTTGGACACTATCAAATGGATGTAAACTTCAGTTTGACTCTTCTGGTAAGTGAAGTGATTTTCAGTGTGCTGTGACTTATTTATGTTGTATTTGATTCTAATGTGCTCTGAATGTAAACGGCAGTTTTCATAAGATGATTTGAGTCCCTGCCAGAAACTCACCTCGGGTTATAATTTACTTTAAGAATTTTGGGCTCATCTAGATAGTTAAAATTATTATTCAGTGCTTCTTTGGTGACATGGATTACATTTTTTTAATTCTCTGATAAAATACTGTACAGTTTTACCATGTGTAATGTACTTGTAAGCCTTGTTCTGAAGTTCCAGAGTGAGCACAGTCGATAATCTGCTGTTTAGAGCATGAGCAGATTAGACATGGGGACATTTACTTCAGTAGTGGACCAACAGCTGCAGACTATGCTATATGCAACACAGAGAAAACACTTTAGCTGACAAACATTATAAGGACAGTGTGTTTAGAGCTCCTAACAGATCAAAGTGAATGAATCCAATAATAACAAGCAGGAAGCACAAACGCTCCTATTCAGCAGAGTTTGCTTGCCAACAGGATTATGTAATCAGTGCACACACAAAAATACAAATACAAATCTCATGTTACGTTCTTTTTCTCGTATTATGTATGCTCCATTTAATAGCATGAGCAGTTGTACAGTGGGATAAATACTCTTCTTGTGCTTTTGTTGTTTCTGTTGACTCATCTGCTGTGTAACATGGACGAACATTTACATAGTAGAGGAACAAGCTGGTCTTTGGTCTCTGTCTTTGTCTTCCATAACTGAGCTATGACAAAGCTTCTTGTATAGTAATAATCGTCAAACATGTACATCTCTCAGGGTTGTAAACATGGCCCCGTCCCCCTTTAAGAAAGTTTTAGACTTCTTGTTCTGATACATTCAAAAGGAAAGAATTCATTTCACTGGTCAAACCATTTTTTTAAAGAGCCAAAATGTTGTACAATAACATTTAAAAGAAAGGAGTCGTCTTGTACGACAGACCACATGGGCCTTTCAGTAAACTAGCTGGTCCACCAGTGTGATCTAGGTGTGTTCCACTGTGGTTACACCTGGCGCAGACAGTCATGGTCTCCATACATTTTACATCCTAATTACTTTGGTGACCCCCTGACCTCTCCTCTCGTATCACCATGTTGACATCTTTGGTTCGGGTGAAATTTTTATCGTGAGCATATTGGCATGTTGAAATTGGCTCCACAACTGGCATCGCTGCAGATCCAGTGAACTCATCATTAGAACAATATTATTTAATGTTCCTTCCAAATCCATTAGAAACTTCTCTTAAAATGATCTCAGTCATCTGACACAGCTACAGTAAGTTTCCTTATTCTAAAACTATCTGGTTAGGGTGAGGGCAAGATTGTGTTTATTTGGTTAAGGTTAGGAAACAAATAAAAGCATTTATTCATCCATCTGCACCAACCTCCTAATCAGGCATTGCAGCACTATAACAGCATCACCACCGTTCTGCCTTTGTTCCTGACAGAAAACAACCATAATTCACACAGCCACTACATGTTTATCAGGTAAAGGTATACATATAAATGCTTTTCTTCCAGGCATCCACTGATTTTCCTTCATTTCTGAATGTTGTCAAACTGTTGATAGCACATCTGCTGATATGATTCTCTAAATTACATTGCTCTAACATGCTAATACAGTATAAATACTTACAAGTACTCTCCACTTAACTGCTCAAACATGATTAGGTTGACAAAAGCTAAAGCATTCATGTTCAGCATAAAGGGTCACTATGTCATGAATGTGCGATGACCTTCCAAACTGACTTTTGGTGTTTCCACAACACATCACAAAGTAACATGGAGTGGTAAACATGTCACACGACGGGTATGGTCCTTTAAAAACAAGTGGTGGCTCCCGTTTGATGATGCTCTGTACTAGAGAGCTGCATGCATCTTCTCTAGTTTGAAACAGTAGACTGCACAGTACCTACTGAAAGCGTGTGTGTATATGAGGTCTCTTCCTGCTGTAGATAGGATCGAGATGAATTATTTATCTTGTCTAAATGCCTGGGCCGGCTCTGTAGCTTTTTCTTCAGCATCCTCGCCTCACATTTATCATGGGTGTGAACAGGGCTGTGTTTGTCTTTGTGCTCACACAGTTTATCTCATCAGTTTCTTTCCAAAATCAGTATATTCTGCTGTCTTTCAATTCACAGGCGGTGGGATGTTCTTTAAAGTTGTATAGTGTTTCCTCTGTAGTGTTTCCTGACTCAGTAATGTCTGGACTGACCTTGACCATGAGTTGTCTGCATGAGGAGGCAGGATTCTGAGAGGTAATACAGCAGAGAGCAGTTTCTGTTTCATCCATTCCATGTGATTGTTGGACAGGGGGTGAAAGCCTGAGGAGGGTTTGAAGCACAGATGATTTGCAAAACTCTTGATAGAAGTGGCAGGCAAACTGGGAGCCTCAATCTGAAACTGGGTAGACCATGGAGCTGGAAGACACACATTTTTTGAGACAATATCCACAGTTTCTTTGGCATGTGGTAATTTTGGCAAGGAGATAAAATGAGCAGACTTAAGACAATCTATGAACCTGAGTCAGTTTGGCGATGTTAACCCTCTGATGGAGGAAGCCCTTTGATGAAGTCCAGTGAGATGTGAGAATCTCAGCCAGTGGGACAGAGCGGAGCAATAATATGGACCTGTCAGTCCACTTGGACTTGTCGGCTGTGAGACGGCTGAGTGGAGTTTTGATCAAGGCTTGGAGGCAAAAAAAAGCTGAAGAGACATGACTTGGTAACCCATAAAAAATTAAAAATTCACATTTTGCTTCTTGAAGCACTGCCAAATAATTACTAATGTAATAATAACCAATAATAATCATATAATGTGCTCAGAGTGTCTCCACAATGCACACTTTCATTTGCAGATGCTGGCAACACGCCACAGAAGACTCTAAATTTAGTATGACCCATTTTACTCCACATAGCTGTGAAAATGATTCTGATGCTAGAATCATTTATGTGCTGGTTCTTGCTTAGTAAAAGTTCTCGCTTTGCATTTACTTAAAATCTTATTATTACTTTGTTTTCATTTGTATTAATGATTAGAAATAGTCAGTTTTAATGCTGCCTACCCTGTTTACTGTGTAAGGAATTTGTGATGAATAAAACTGTAATAAAATGTTTATATGTGAGTGCTCCTCCAGCTTGCTGACGGGCGATCTTAACTGCTGATAAGATCATTTTGAATCACAGCAACCTACTTGTGACTTATGCTCCACATTTCTTGTGCAGCTGGGCTCAGCTGTGAATTCAGGACTGCTAATATGTACATGCTGTAAAACATGCAAAGTTATTTCAACTTAATACAAGTGAGCATTTCCCTAACTGGCTTAAAATATTAACTCAGTTATGAAGTTAAATAGATTAGTGGCGACTAGTTTGTACACATTTGTTCATTTGTTATAATGTTTAATGGAGAGAAAAATATCAACTATAAAAAGCAAACTTAAAATGAGATCAGTCACTGACTGCTGAGTTACACTAAGACCTCCTTTTTTAAACATATGAACCAAACTGCATAAAAGTGAAGACACCCACACCACACCGGCAACCTGTCCATGGTGTACCCCACATTTCGCCCGATTGCCGGCTGGGATTGGCTCCAGCCACCCCCGCGACCCCGTTCGGGACCAAGCGGTATAAAAAATGAGATGAGATGAGATAGTTGCAGTCCCACGTCCTCGTGGAAGGGATGAAGAATACAAATTACCGCCACTTGCTGGTAGGCAATGCAAGGTGTGAGAGGGAAACAGCTGTGAAGGCAGTGGGGGAGGGAGGCTCTGTGTTTCTTCAGGAGCAGGACAAGGGGACAGCTGGACATCCTTTGTTAAACCTGTTGAAGAACAAGTTCAACCCACTGGCTTTACTCAAGTTTCCCCCAAGTCTGTTTTATCTGAAGTGCTAAACTTGGCAAAGTGACTTGCTTGTTAAGACTCTTGCATGGTCCACTGAATGAATTACTTGGTTCCGACTGCTTACATGCCTGTGACCACCATTTGGAGTCTGACTCTGCCCTACATTACCCTTGCTCTGTTTTTGCTGGCCAGACATTCAGTAAGTCTTCCTGTTCTGTTTAGTTGCCAGCCTGCAAACTGCACTGTTTCTATAATGTTTCAAGTTTTCAAGTTTTCAAGTTTTGTTTGACTATCTCTTTAGAAGTGCAAACCTAATTGACTTAAATTCAAGTGATTTATTTGTCCTTGTGTAGCTGATTTTGGCCAGACACCTAATTTTTAGTAATAATCTAGCCACAGGGGTTGCAAGCCAGTGACTTCTGTGCCGGTCCCAAGCCTGGCGATCCTTCAGCACATAGCATCCACACGCATTTTCGACAAAAAATGCATTTCTCTAGTTGTGTGGATGGTGAAGCATCCGCACTATGTTATCTTATTCTTTACTGTGTGGATGCTATAAAGCATCCACACTCTGCTTTCCGGTTTTTTATTTATTATTCTGGGATCTTCCACCCTTTTTTGGCACTTTATAAGTCCAGCATACTTTCAGCTATACAGGCCATTGCGATCTTGATTTGTTCAACTCTTCAAGGACATCCCTGCTTGTACTAAACTTTTTTATAACATTTATACTTTTTAATCTTTATTTTTGCAATACAAGTCAATAGGAGCTCAAAGTGCTGAGTCAATGACACAGTAAGTAAGTAAGTAAGTAAATTTTATTTATATAGCACCTTTCACAGACAGGGTCACAAAGTGCTTTACAAAGTCAAATCATAAAAAGAGATAAAAATAAACATAAAAAGTACTCACAAAATAAAATGAATAAACCAAATCAATTAAAAAACTGTCTAAATAAATGTGACTTCAGCTGTTTTTTAAAATCATCAATAGATTCGGCCATACGTAGAGTCAAGGGCAGGGCATTCCACAGTCTTGGAGCTACGACCTGAAAAGACAGGTCCCCCCGAGATTTAAAACGAGTTTTGGGGACCACCAAAAGAGGTTGGTTTGCAGACCGAAAAGTACGTTTGGCAGCATATCAATAATGAATTGAGGCACCTGCCCATGTACTGCTCTAAATGTCAGCACTAAGATTTTAAAATCGATTCTAGCTTTGACTGGTAACCAGTGGAGCGAATACAAGACTGGGGTGATATGAGCTGTTCTAGAGGTTCCTGTCAGGAGCCTCGCAGCTGCATTCTGGACAATCTGAAGACGATTTAAAGTGGACTTATTACAACAGGTAAAAAGAGAGTTGCAATAATCAATGCGTGAAGAAACAAAAGCATGAATAATCATTTCAAGATCTCCCTTAGATAAAATCTTCCTTAATTTAGATATATTTCTCAAATGAAAGAAGCAATTCCTGACTAACTGTCTTATATGACAGTCAAAGGACATTGCCTGGTCCAACACAACAATAGAGACAGACACCCACACTTCAGGCAATTTAAAGTCACCAGTCAACATCAGCTGCATGTCTTTGGACTGTGAGAGGAAAAACCTGCTCCTGGGTTTGAATTATATTTGTGTGTGTGTGTGTACAACTTTTCAGAGTTGCTCCAGCCTCATCTGTGCCTATAAGAAGTGGAATTGATTCACGCCTGCATTTATCTATGGTGCTAGAAACAAGCAATGGGCAAAACCGCTCCACAAATTTCACATGAGAGATCCTGACAGGATATACTGGACATAAATACCCCGTTTGCAAAGCTGGGAGAATAAAGTTTATGTGGAATCAATTTCCACAGTAGGAGAAGTGCTGTGAGAGATACCCTGCAGATCACAGCTGTTGCATCGCCAGTCAAACTAACAAAAGCTGACAAGGGAATAAGTGTAAAAATACTGCACATACCATGTTATTTATCAGCCAGCCAGACTAAAGTTACTTAGTGTAAGATAATGTTGCACAGTAAGAACAGCCAGCAGTTCACTTACAGCGTAACAGTGACAGTGGCTCGGCTTTATAGAAACAAATGTTATGGTTGGCAACAGGGGGACCCAAATGCAGACTCAGACCAGAGTTTGGTAATGAAGGTTTTACGAAAACAGACAAAAGGCTACAGGCAACAAAACACAAAATACACGAAAGGGAGCTTTGATATTGGCCTATAGTTTTTTGGCTCAGAATGGTCGAGAGTCGACTTTTTTAGAATAGGGGTAATAAGTGCATGCTTAAAATAGCAAGGGACGGATCCTGTTTCAAGTGAAAGATTTAACAGTTTCATAATCCAGGGCCCAAACAAGTCAGCCTTGCTTAGAACCAAAGAAGTTGATAAGATGTCAGTCTTGGAGTGCCATCTGGTGGTCCATAAAATGCAGTGCAATTGGGACATGCCCATACATAACTCCTCTCTCTGTCTTTGTCTGTCTCTC